>NW_026735060.1:0-179655 GCF_949786415.1 Peromyscus eremicus
TAAATGTCATTCAACTCCATTTAGGACTGGGAAACAAACGCTAGCTCGCCTTACAAGAAACATACTCTTCTTTTTGAGGAAAGTGCACTCTTCAACTCTACTGTGTTTTCTATGGGGTCCGAACAGTGAGCTTGCTGAGAACAAAAGAACTGTGCTTCCTACATAGTCGCGCCATATCTAATTCAACTCTGCTTAGGAAAATGACAAGAACAGTAGGGCCTCTTCAGCCCAATACACTCTACTTGCTGGGAAAAGATGCGAGTGCTATTTGCACTGTGTATGGCAATGGGAGGAAAATAGTGATTTTCCTTACGAGAAAACAACTCTTGCGTGTAGGACCAGAAACTGCATGTGATTCAACTCCATTTAGAACTTGGAAACAAACGCTAGCTCGCCTTACAAGAAACACACTCTGCTTTTGAGAAAACAGCACTCTTCTACTCTACTGTGTTTCCTATAGCGCCAGAACAGTGAGCTTGCTCAGAACAAATGAACTGTGCTTCCTACACACGGCCATATCTAGTTCAATTCTGCTTAGGAAACTGACAAGAACTGTAGATCCTCTTCAGTCCAATACACTGTACTTGCTGCAACAGACGCCAGTGCTTTTTGCACAATGTATGACAATGGGAACGCAATAGTGACTCTTCTTACCACAAAACAATTCTTGCTCATAGGACCAGAACCTGCATGTGATTCAACTACATTTAGGACTGGGAAACAAACGCTAGCTCGACTTACAAGAAAGACACTCTGTTTTTGTGGAAAGAGCACTCTTCTACTCTACTGTGTTTCCTATAGGGCCAGAACAGTGAGCTTGCTGAGAACAAAAGAACTGTGCTTCCTAAACACACGGGCCATATCTAGTTCAATTCTCCTTAGGAAACTGACAAGAACAGTAGATCCTCTTCAGTCCAATACACTGTACTTGCTGGGAACAGACGCCAGTGCTATTTGCCCTGTGTATGACAATGGGAGCGCAATAGTGACTCTTCTTACCACAAAATAACTCTTGCTCGTAGGACCAGAAACTGCATGTGATTCAACTCCATTTAGGACTGGGAAACAAACGCTAGCTCGCCTTACAAGAAACACACTCTGCTTTTGAGGAAAGAGCACGCTTCTTCTCTACTGTGTTTCCTATAGGGCCAGAACAGTGAGCTTGCTCAGAAAAAAAGAACTGTGCTTCCTACACACACGGGCCATATCTAGTTCAACTCTGCTTAGGAAACTGACAAGAACAGTAGCTCCTCTTCAGTCCAATACACTGTACTTGCTCGGAACAGATGCCAGGACTATTTGCACTGTGTATGGCAAAGGGAGCACAATAGTGACTCTTCTAACCAGAAAACAACTCTTGCTCGTAGGACCAGAAACTGCATGTGTATTTGACCTCCATTTAGGACCTGTGAAAAAACGCTAGCTCGCCTTACAAGAAACACACTATGCTTTTCAGAAAAGAGCACTCTTCTACTCTACTGTGTTTCCTATGTGGTTTGAAGAGTGAGCTTACTCAGAACAAAAGAACTGTGCTTCCTACACACACGGGCCATATCTAGTTCAACTCTGCTTAGGAAAACTGACAAGAACAGTAGCTCCTCTTCAGTCCAATACACTGTACTTCCTGGAAACAGACACGAGAGCTATTTGTACTGTGTATGTCAATGGGAGCACAATAGTTACTCTTCTTTCCAGAAAACAACTCTTGCTCGTAGGACCAGAAACTGCATGTGATTCAACTCCACTTAGGACTGGGAAACAAACGCTAGCTCGCCTTACAAGAAACACACTCTGCTTCTGAGAAAAGAGCACTCTTCTACACTACTGTGTTTCCTATAGGGCCAGAACAGTGAGCTTGCTCAGAAGAAAAGAACTGTGCTTCCTACACACACAGGCCATGTCTAGTTCAACTCTGCTTAGGAAACTGACGAGAACAGTAGCTCCTATTCAGTCCAATACACTGTACTTGCTGGGAACATACGCGAGTGCTATTTGCACTGTGTACGGCAATGGGAGCACAATAGTTACTCTTCTTACCACAAAACAACTCTTGCTCGTAGGACCAGAAAACTAAATGTCATTCAACTCCATTTAGGGACTGGGAAACAAACGCTAGCTCGCCTTACAAGAAACATACTCTTCTTTTTGAGGAAAGTGCACTCTTCAACTCTACTGTGTTTTCTATGGGGGTCCGAACAGTGAGCTTGCTGAGAACAAAAGAACTGTGCTTCCTACATACTCGCGCCATATCTAATTCAACTCTGCTTAGGAAAATGACAAGAACAGTAGGGCCTCTTCAGCCCAATACACTCTACTTGCTGGGAAAAGATGCGAGTGCTATTTGCACTGTGTATGGCAATGGGAGGAAAATAGTGATTTTCCTTACGAGAAAACAACTCTTGCGTGTAGGACCAGAAACTGCATGTGATTCAACTCCATTTAGAACTTGGAAACAAACGCTAGCTCGCCTTACAAGAAACACATTCTGCTTTTGAGAAAACAGCACTCTTCTACTCTACTGTGTTTCCTATAGCGCCAGAACAGTGAGCTTGCTCAGATCAAAAGAACTGTGCTTCCTACACACGGCCATATCTAGTTCAATTCTGCTTATAGGAAACTGACAAGAACTGTAGATCCTCTTCAGTCCAATACACTGTACTTGCTGCAACAGACACCAGTGCTTTTTGCACAATGTATGACAATGGGAACGCAATAGTGACTCTTCTTACCACAAAACAATTCTTGCTCATAGGACCAGAACCTGCATGTGATTCAACTACATTTAGGACTGGGAAACAAACGCTAGCTCGACTTACAAGAAACACACTCTGCTTTTGTGGAAAGAGCACTCTTCTACTCTACTGTGTTTCCTATAGGGCCAGAACAGTGAGTTTGCTGATTACAAAAGAACTGTGCTTCCTACACACACGGG
This sequence comes from Peromyscus eremicus, assembly GCF_949786415.1. Classification (NCBI taxonomy): domain Eukaryota; kingdom Metazoa; phylum Chordata; class Mammalia; order Rodentia; family Cricetidae; genus Peromyscus; species Peromyscus eremicus. The sequence goes on from NW_026735060.1 coordinate 2,933, forward strand.
CCATATCTAGTTCAATTCTCCTTAGGAAACTGACAAGAACAGTAGATCCTCTTCAGTCCAATACACTGTACTTGCTGGGAACAGATGCCAGTGCTATTTGCCCTGTATATGACAATGGGAGCGCAATAGTGACTCTTCTTACCACAAAACAACTCTTGCTCGTAGGACCAGAAACTGCATGTGATTCAAATCCATTTAGGACTGGGAAACAAACGCTAGCTCGCCTTACAAGAAAAATATTCTGCTTTTGAGAATAGGGCACACATCTACTCTACTGTGTTTCCTATGGGGTCCAAACAGTGAGCTTGCGCAGAACAGAAGAACTGTGCTTCCTAAACACACGGGTCATATCTAGTTCAACTCTGCTTAGGAAACTGACCAGAACAGTAGCTCCTCTTCAGTCCAATACACTGTACTTGCTGGGAACAGACACGAGTGCTATTTGCACTGTGTATGGCAATGGGAGCACAATAGTGACTTTCCTTACCAGAAAACAACTCTTGCTCGTAGGACCTGAAACTGATGGGTTTCAACTCCATTTAGGACTGGGAAACAAACGCTAGCTCGCCTTACAAGAAACACACTCTGCTTTTGAGGAAAGAGCACGCTTCTACTCTACTCTGTTTCCTATAGGGCCAGAACAGTGAGTTTTCTGAGTACAAAGAACTGTGCTTCCTACACACATGGGCCATATCTAGTTCAACTCTGCTTAGGAACCTGACAAGAACAGTAGATCCTCTTCAGTCCAATACACTGTACATGCTGGGAACAAAAGCCAGTGCTATTTGCCCTGTGTATGACAATTGGAGCGCAATAGTGACTCTTCTTACCAGAAAACAACTCTTGCTTGTAGGACCAGAAACTGTATGTGATTCAACTCCAATTAGGACTGGGAAACAAACGCTAGCTCGCCTTACAAGAAAAACACTCTGCTTTTGAGAAAAGAGCACTCTTCTACACTACTGTGTTTCCTATAGGGCCAGAACAGTGAGCTTGCTCAGAAGAAAAGAACTGTGCTTCCTACACACACAGGCCATGTCTAGTTCAACTCTGCTTAGGAAACTGACGAGAACAGTAGCTCCTCTTCAGTCCAATACACTGTACTTGCTGGGAACATATGCGAGTGCTATTTGCACTGTGTACGGCAATGGGAGGGCAATAGTTACTCTTCTTACCTCAAAACAACTCTTGCTCGTAGGACCAGAAACTAAATGTCATTCAACTCCATTTAGGACTGGGAAACAAACGCTAGCTCGCCTTACAAGAAACATACTCTTCTTTTTGAGGAAAGTGCACTCTTCAACTCTACTGTGTTTTCTATGGGGTCCGAACAGTGAGCTTGCTGAGAACAAAAGAACTGTGCTTCCTACATAGTCGTGCCATATCTAATTCAACTCTGCTTAGGAAAATGACAAGAACAGTAGGGCCTCTTCAGCCCAATACACTCTACTTGCTGGGAAAAGATGCGAGTGCTATTTGCACTGTGTATGGCAATGGGAGGAAAATAGTGATTTTCCTTACGAGAAAACAACTCTTGCGTGTAGGACCAGAAACTGCATGTGATTCAACTCCATTTAGAACTTGGAAACAAACGCTAGCTCGCCTTACAAGAAACACACTCTGCTTTTGAGAAAACAGCACTCTTCTACTCTACTGTGTTTCCTATAGCGCCAGAACAGTGAGCTTGCTCAGATCAAAAGAACTGTGCTTCCTACACACGGCCATATCTAGTTCAATTCTGCTTAGGAAACTGACAAGAACAGTAGATCCTCTTCAGTCCAATACACTGTACTTGCTGCAACAGACGCCAGTGCTTTTTGCACAATGTATGACAATGGGAACGCAATAGTGACTCTTCTTACCACAAAACAATTCTTGCTCATAGGACCAGAACCTGCATGTGATTCAACTACATTTAGGACTGGGAAACAAACGCTAGCTCGACTTACAAGAAAGACACTCTGTTTTTGTGGAAAGAGCACTCTTCTACTCTACTGTGTTTCCTATAGGGCCAGAACAGTGAGCTTGCTGAGTACAAAAGAACTGTGCTTCCTACACACACGGGCCATATCTAGTTCAATTCTCCTTAGGAAACTGACAAGAACAGTAGATCCTCTTCAGTCCAATACACTGTACTTGCTGGGAACAGACGCCAGTGCTGTTTGCCCTGTGTGACAATGGGAGCGCAATAGTGACTCTTCTTACCACAAAACAACTCTTGCTCGTAGGACCAGAAACTGCATGTGATTCAACTCCATTTAGGACTGGGAAACAAACGCTAGCTCGCCTTACAAGAAACACACTCTGCTTTTGAGGAAAGAGCATTCTTCTACTCTACTGTGTTTCCTTTAGGGCCAGAACAGTGAGCTTGCTCAGAACAAAAGAACTGTACTTCCTACATACACGGGCCATATCTAGTTCAACTCTGCTTAGGAAACTGAGAAGAAAAGTAGCTCTTCTTCAGTCCAATACACTGTATATGCTGAGAACAGACGCGAGTGCAATTTGCACTGTGTATGGCAGTGAGAGCACAATAGTGACATTCCTTACTAGAAAACAACTCTTGCTCATACGACCAAAAAATTCATGTGATTCAACTCCATTTAGAACTGGGAAATAAATGCTAGCTCACCTTACAAGAAACACACTCTGCTTTTGAGAAAAGAGCACTCTTCTACTCTACTGTGTTTCCTATAGTGCCAGCACAGTGAGCTTGCACAGAACAAAAGAAGTGTGCTTCCTACACACACAAACATATCTAGTTCAATCAGCTTAGGAAACTGACAAGAACAGTATACCCTCTTCAGTCAAATACACTGCACATACTGGGAACAGACACCAGTGTTATTTGCCCTGTGTATGACAATGTGAGCGCAATAGTGACTCTTCTTACCAGAAAAAAACTCTTGCTCGTAGTACCAGGAAATGCATGTGATTCAACTCCATTTAGGACTGGGAAACAAACGCTAGCTCGCCTTAAAAGAAACATACTCTGCTTTTGAGAAAAGAGCACTCATCTATTCTACTGTGTTTCCTATGGTGTCCGAAAAGTGAGCTTGCTCAGAACAAAAGAACTGTGCTTCCTACACACACGGGCCATATCTAGTTCAACTCTGCTTAGAAAACTGACAAGAACAGTAGCTGCCCTTCAGTCCAATACACTGTACTTGCTGGGAACAGACGCCAGTGCTATTTGCACTGTGTATGGCAATGGGAGCGCAATAGTGACTCTTCTTACCAGAAAAAAACTCTTGCTCGTAGGACCAGAAACTGCATGGGATTCAACTCCATTTCTAACTGGGAAGCAAACACTAGCTTGCCTTTCAAGAAACACAATCTAATTTTGAGAAAAGAGCCCTCCTCTACTCTACTGTGTTTCCTATGGTGTCCGCACAGTGTGCTTTCTCAGAACAAAAGAACTGTGCTTCCTACACACGGCCATATCTAGTTCAACTCCTCTTAGGAAAATGACAAGAACAGTAGCTCCTCTTCAGTCCAATACACTGTACTTGCTGGGAACAAACGCGAGTGCTATATGCACAATGTATGGCAATGGGAGCGCAATTGTGACTTTCCTTACCAGAAAACAACTCTTGCTCATAGGACCAGAAACTGCATGTGATTCAACTCCATTTAGGGGTGGGAAACAAATGCTAGCTCGCCTTACAAGAAACACACTCTGCTTTTGAGAAAAGAGCACTCTTCTACTCTACTGTGTTTCCTATAGGGCCAGAACAGTGAGATTGATCAGAACAAGAGAACTGTGCTTCCTACAAACACGGCCATATCTAGTTCAATTCTTATTAGGAAACTGACAAGAACAGTAGATCCTCTTCAGTCCAATACACTGTACATGCTGGGAAACGACGCCAGTGATATTTGTCCTGTGTATGACAATGGGAGCACAATAGTGACTCTTCTTACCAGAAAACATCTCTTGCTCGTACTTCCAGAAACTGCATGTGATTCAACTCCATATAGGACTGGGAAAAAAACGCTAGCTCGTCTTACAAGAAACACACTCTGCTTTTGAGAAAAGAGCACTCTTCTACTCTACTGTGTTTCCTATGGTGTCCAAACAGTGAGCTTGCTCAGAACAAAAGAACTGTCCTTCCTACACACACGGGCCATATCTAGTTCAACTCTGCTTAGGAAACTGACAAGAACAGTAGCTCCTCTTCAGGCCAATACACTGTACTTGCTGGGAACAGACGCCAGTGCTATTTGCAGTGTGTATGGCAATTGGAGCGCAATATTGACTCTTCTTACCAGAAAAAAGTCTTGCTCGTAGGACCAGAAACTGCATGGTATTCAACTCCATTTCTGACTGGGAAACAAACACTTGCTTGCCTTTCAAGAAACACACTCTGCTTTTGTGAAAAGTGCACTCTTCTACTCTACTGTGTTTCCTATGGGGTTCGAACAGTGAGCTTGCTCAGAACAAAAGAACTGTGCTTCCTACACACACGGCCATATCTAGTTTAATTCTGCTTAGGAACCTGACAAGAACAGTAGATCCTCTTCAGTCCAATACACTGTACATGCTGGGAACCGACGCCAATGCTATTTGCCCTGTGTATGATATTGGGAGCGCAATAGTGACTCTTCTTACCAGAAAAGAGCTCTTGCTCGTAGGACCAGAAACTGCATGGGATTCAACTCCATTTAGGACTGGGAAACAAACGCTAGCTCACCTTACAAGAAACACACTCTGCATTTGAGAAAAGAGTACTCTTCTACTCTACTGTGTTTCCTATAGGGCCAGCACAGTGAGCTTGCACAGAACAAAAGAAGTGTGCTTCCTACACACACAGACATATCTAGTCAATTCAGCTTAGGAAACTGACAAGAACAGTATACCCTCTTCAGTCAAATACACCGCACATGCTGGGAACAGACACCAGTGCTATTTTCCCTGTGCATGACAATCAGAGCGCAATAGTGACTCTTCTTACCAGAAAACAACTCTTGCTCGTAGGACCAGGAAATGCATGTGATTCAACTCCATTTAGGACTGGGAAACAAACGCTAGCTCGCCTTAAAAGAAACATACTCTACTTTTGAGAAAAGAGCACTCATCTATTCTACTGTGTTTTCTATGGTGTCCGAAAACTGAGCTTGCTCAGAACAAAAGAACTGTGCTTCCTACACACACGGGCCATATCTAGTTCAACTCTGCTTAGAAAACTGACAAGAACAGTATCTGCTCTTCAGTCCAATACACTGTACTTGCTGGGAACAGACGCCAGTGCTATTTGCACTGTGTATGGCAAAGGGAGCGCAATAGTGACTCTTCTTACCAGAAAAAATCTATTGCTCATAGGACCAGAAACTGCATGGGATTCAACTCCATTTCTAACTGGGAAGCAAATACTAGCTTGCCTTTCAAGAAACACAATCTAATTTTGAGAAAAGAGCCCTCTTCTACTCTACTGTGTTTCCTATGGTGTATGCACAGTGTGCTTTCTCAGAACAAAAGAACTGTGCTTCCTACACACGGCCATATCTAGTTCAACTCCTCTTAGGAAAATGACAAGAACAGTAGCTCCTCTTCAGTCCAATACACTGTACTTGCTGGGAACAAACGCGAGTGCTATATGCACAATGTATGGCAATGGGAGCGCAATAGTGACTTTCCTTACCAGAAAACAACTCTTGCTCATAGGACCAGAAACTGCATGTGATTCAACTCCATTTAGGGGTGGGAAACAAACGCTAGCTCGCCTTACAAGAAACACACTCTGCTTTTGAGAAAAGAGCACTCTTCTACTCTACTGTGTTTCCTATAGGGCCAGAACAGTGAGCTTGATCAGAACAAGAGAACTGTGCTTCCTACACACACGGCCATATCTAGTTCAATTCTTATTAGGAAACTGACAAGAACAGTAGATCCTCTTCAGTCCAATACACTGTACATGCTGGGAAACGACGCCAGTGATATTTGTCCTGTGTATGACAATGGGAGCACAAGAGTGACTCTTCTTACCAGAAAACATCTCTTGCTCGTAGGACCAGAAACTGCATGTTTTTCAAATCCATTTAGGACTGGGAAACAAACGCTAGCTCGCCTTACAAGAAACACACTCTGCTTTTGAGAAAAGAGCACTCTTCTACTCTATTGTGTTTCCTATGGTGTCCAAACAGTGAGCTTGCTAAGAATAAAAGAACTGTCCTTCCTACACACACGGGCCATATCTAGTTCAACTCTGCTTAGGAAACTGACAAGAACAGTAGCTCCTCTTCAGGCCAATACACTGTACTTGCTGGGAACAGACGCCAGTGCTATTTGTACTGTGTATGACAATGGGAGCACAATAGTGACTCTTCTTACCAGAAAACAACTCTTGCTCTTAGGACCAAAAACTGCATGTGACTCAACTCCATGTATGACTGGGAAACAAACGCTAGCTCTGCTCACAAGAAACACACTCTGCTTTTGAGAAAAGAGCACTCTTCTACCCTACAGTGTTTCCTCTATGGCCATAACAGTGAGCTTGCTCAGAACAAAAGGACTGTGCTTCCTACACACAGGGGCCATATCTAGTTCAACTCTGTTAGGAATCTGACAAGAACAGTAGCTCCTCTTAAGTCCAATACTCTGTACATGCAGGGAACAGACGACAGTGCTATTTGCACTGTGTTTGGCAATGGGAGCGCAATAGTGACTCTTCTTACCAGAAAACAACTCTTGCTCGTACGACCAGAAACTGCATGTGATTCAACTCCATTTAGGACTGGGAAACAAACCCTAGCTCGCCTTACAAGAAACACACTCTGCTTTTGAGAAAAGAGCACTCTTCTACTCTACTGTGTTTCCTATGGGGTCCGAGCAGTGATCTTGCTCAGAACAAAAGCACTGTGCTTCCTACACACACGGGCCATATCTAGTTCAACTCTGATTACGAAACTGACAAGAACAGTAGCTCCTCTTCAGTCTAATATACTGTACTTGCTGGAAGCAGAAGCGAGTGCTATTTGCACTGTGTATGGCAAAGGGAGGGCAATAGTGACTTTCCTTACCAGAAAACAACTCCTGCTGGTAGGACCAAAAACTGCATGTGATTCAACTCCATTTAGGACTGGGAAACAAACGCTAGCTTGCCTTACAAGCAACACACTCTGCTTTTGAGAAAAGAGCACTCTTTTACTCTACTGTGTTTCCTATAGGACCAGAAAAGAGAGCTTGCTCAGAACAAAAGAACTGGCTTCCTACATACACGGCCATATGTAGTTCAATTCTGCATAGGAAACTGACAAGAACAAAAGATTTTTTTTCAGTCCAATACACTGTACATGCTGGGAAGAGAAACTAGTGCTATTTGCCCTGTGTAAGACAATGGGAGCGCAATAGTGACTCTTTTTACCAGAAAAAACTCTTGCTCGTAGGACCAGAAACTGCATGTGATTCAACTCAATTTAGGACTGGGAAACAAACGCTAGCTAGCCTTACAAGAAACACACTCTGCCTTTGAGAATAGAGCACTCTTCTACTCTACAGTGCTTCCTATAGGGCGAGAACAGTGAGCTTGCTCAGAACAAAAGAACTGTGCTTCCTACACACACGGGCCATATCTATTTCAACTCTGCTTAGGAAACTGATGAGAACAGTAGCTCCTCTTCAGTCCAATACACTGTACTTACTGGGAACAGACGCGAGTGCTATTTGCACTGTGTATGGCAATGGGAGCGCAAAGTGACTCTTCTTACCAGAAAACAACTCTTGCTCGTAGGACCAAAAACTGCATTTGATTCAACTCCAGTTAGGACTGGGAAACAAACGCTAGCTCGCCTTACAAGAAACACGCTCTGCTTTTGAGAATAGGGCACACATCTACTCTACTGTGTTTCCTATGGGGTCCAAACAGTGAGCTTGCTCAGAACAAAAGAACTGTGCTTCCTACACACACGGGTCATATCTAGTTCAACTCTGCTTAGGAAACTGACAAGAACAATAGCTCCTCTTCAGCCCAATACACTCTAATTGCTGGGAACAGACGCGAGTGCTATTTGCACTGTGTATGGCAATGGGAGCACAATAGTGACTTTCCTTACCAGAAAAAACTCTTGCTCGTAGTACAAGAAACTGCATGTGATTCAACTCCATTTAGGACTGGGAAACAAACGCTAGCTCGCCTTACAAGAAACACACTCTGCTTTTGAGGAAAGAGCATTCTTCTACTCTACTGTGTTTCCTTTAGGGCCAGAACAGTGAGCTTGCTCAGAACAAAAGAACTGTACTTCCTACATACACGGGCCATATCTAGTTCAACTCTGCTTAGGAAACTGAGAAGAAAAGTAGCTCTTCTTCAGTCCAATACACTGTATATGCTGAGAACAGACGCGAGTGCAATTTGCACTGTGTATGGCAGTGAGAGCACAATAGTGACATTCCTTACTAGAAAACAACTCTTGCACATAGGACCATAAAATTCATGTGATTCAACTCCATTTAGAACTGGGAAATAAATGCTAGCTCACCTTACAAGAAACACACTCTGCTTTTGAGAAAAGAGCACTCTTCTACTCTACTATGTTTCCTATAGTGCCAGCACAGTGAGCTTGCACAGAACAAAAGAAGTGTGCTTCCTACACACACAAACATATCTAGTTCAATCAGCTTAGGAAACTGACAAGAACAGTATACCCTCTTCAGTCAAATACACTGCACATACTGGGAACAGACACCAGTGTTATTTGCCCTGTGTATGACAATCGGAGCGCAATAGTGACTCTTCTTACCAGAAAAAAACTCTTGCTCGTAGTACCAGGAAATGCATGTGATACAACTCCATTTAGGACTGGGAAACAAACGCTAGCTCGCCTTAAAAGAAACATACTCTGCTTTTGAGAAAAGAGCACTCATCTATTCTACTGTGTTTCCTATGGTGTCCCAAAAGTGAGCTTGCTCAGAACAAAAGAACTGTGCTTCCTAAACACACGGGCCATATCTAGTTCAACTCTGCTTAGAAAACTGACAAGAACAGTAGCTGCTCTTCAGTCCAATACACTGTACTTGCTGGGAACAGACGCCAGTGCTATTTGCATTGTGTATGGCAATGGGAGCGCAATAGTGACTCTTCTTACCAGAAAAAAACTCTTGCTCGTAGGACCAGAAACTGCATGGGATTCAACTCCATTTCTAACTGGGAAGCAAATACTAGCTTGCCTTTCAAGAAACACAATCTAATTTTGAGAAAAGAGCCCTCCTCTACTCTACTGTGTTTCCTATGGTGTCCGCACAGTGTGCTTTCTCAGAACAAAAGAACTGTGCTTCCTACACACGGCCATATCTAGTTCAACTCCTCTTAGGAAAATGACAAGAACAGTAGCTCCTCTTCAGTCCAATACACTGTACTTGCTGGGAACAAACGCGAGTGCTATATGCACAATGTATGGCAATGGGAGCGCAATTGTGACTTTCCTTACCAGAAAACAACTCTTGCTCATAGGACCAGAAACTGCATGTGATTCAACTCCATTTAGGGGTGGGAAACAAATGCTAGCTCGCCTTACAAGAAACACACTCTGCTTTTGAGAAAAGAGCACTCTTCTACTCTACTGTGTTTCCTATAGGGCCAGAACAGTGAGCTTGATCAGAACAAGAGAACTGTGCTTCCTACACACACGGCCATATCTAGTCCAATTCTTATTAGGAAACTGACAAGAACAGAAGATCCTCTTCAGTCCAATACACTGTACATGCTGGGAAACGACGCCAGTGATATTTGTCCTGTGTATGACAATGGGAGCACAATAGTGACTCTTCTTACCAGAAAACATCTCTTGCTTGTAGGTCCAGAAACTGCATGTGATTCAACTCCATATAGGACTGGGAAAAAAACGCTAGCTCGTCTTACAAGAAACACACTCTGCTTTTGAGAAAAGAGCACTCTTCTACTCTACTGTGTTTCCTATGGTGTCCAAACAGTGAGCTTGCTCAGAACAAAAGAACTGTCCTTCCTACACACACGGGCCATATCTAGTTCAACTCTGCTTAGGAAACTGACAAGAACAGTAGCTCCTCTTCAGGCCAATACACTGTACTTGCTGGGAACAGACGCCAGTGCTATTTGCAGTGTGTATGGCAATTGGAGCGCAATAGTGACTCTTCTTACCAGAAAAAAGTCTTGCTCGTAGGACCAGAAACTGCATGGTATTCAACTCCATTTCTGACTGGGAAACAAACACTTGCTTGCCTTTCAAGAAACACACTCTGCTTTTGTGAAAAGTGCACTCTTCTACTCTACTGTGTTTCCTATGGGGTTCGAACAGTGAGCTTGCTCAGAACAAAAGAACTGTGCTTCCTACACACACGGCCATATCTAGTTTAATTCTGCTTAGGAACCTGACAAGAACAGTAGATCCTCTTCAGTCCAATACACTGTACATGCTGGGAACCGACGCCAATGCTATTTGCCCTGTGTATGACATTGGGAGCGCAATAGTGACTCTTCTTACCAGAAAAGAGCTCTTGCTCGTAGTACCAGAAACTGCATGGGATTCAACTCCATTTAGGACTGGGAAACAAACGCTAGCTCACCTTACAAGAAACACACTCTGCATTTGAGAAAAGAGTACTCTTCTACTCTACTGTGTTTCCTATAGGGCCAGCACAGTGAGCTTGCACAGAACAAAAGAAGTGTGCTTCCTACACACACAGACATATCTAGTACAATTCAGCTTAGGAAACTGACAAGAACAGTATACCCTCTTCAGTCAAATACACCGCACATGCTGGGAACAGACACCAGTGCTATTTTCCCTGTGCATGACAATCAGAGCGCAATAGTGACTCTTCTTACCAGAAAACAACTCTTGCTCGTAGGACCAGGAAATGCATGTGATTCAACTCCATTTAGGACTGGGAAACAAACGCTAGCTCGCCTTAAAAGAAACATACTCTACTTTTGAGAAAAGAGCACTCATCTATTCTACTGTGTTTTCTATGGTGTCCGAAAAGTGAGCTTGCTCAGAACAAAAGAACTGTGCTTCCTACACACACGGGCCATATCTAGTTCAACTCTGCTTAGAAAACTGACAAGAACAGTATCTGCTCTTCAGTCCAATACACTGTACTTGCTGGGAACAGACGCCAGTGCTATTTGCACTGTGTATGGCAAAGGGAGCGCAATAGTGACTCTTCTTACCAGAAAAAAACTATTGCTCGTAGGACCAGAAACTGCATGGGATTCAACTCCATTTCTAACTGGGAAGCAAATACTAGCTTGCCTTTCAAGAAACACAATCTAATTTTGAGAAAAGAGCCCTCTTCTACTCTACTGTGTTTCCTATGGTGTATGCACAGTGTGCTTTCTCAGAACAAAAGAACTGTGCTTCCTACACACGGCCATATCTAGTTCAACTCCTCTTAGGAAAATGACAAGAACAGTAGCTCCTCTTCAGTCCAATACACTGTACTTGCTGGGAACAAACGCGAGTGCTATATGCACAATGTATGGCAATGGGAGCGCAATAGTGACTTTCCTTACCAGAAAACAACTCTTGCTCATAAGCCCAGAAACTGCATGTGATTCAACTCCATTTAGGGGTGGGAAACAAACGCTAGCTCGCCTTACAAGAAACACACTCTGCTTTTGAGAAAAGAGCACTCTTCTACTCTACTGTGTTTCCTATAGGGCCAGAACAGTGAGCTTGATCAGAACAAGAGAACTGTGCTTCCTACACACACGGCCATATCTAGTTCAATTCTTATTAGGAAACTGACAAGAACAGTAGATCCTCTTCAGTCCAATACACTGTACATGCTGGGAAACGACGCCAGTGATATTTGTCCTGTGTATGACAATGGGAGCACAATAGTGACTCTTCTTACCAGAAAACATCTCTTGCTCGTAGGACCAAAAACTGCATGTGATTCAACTCCATTTAGGACTGGGAAACAAATGCTAGCTCGCCTTACAAGAAACACACTCTGCTTTTGAGAAAAGAGCACTCTTCTACTCTATTGTGTTTCCTATGGTGTCCAAACAGTGAGCTTGCTAAGAACAAAAGAACTGTCCTTCCTACACACACGGGCCATATCTAGTTCAACTCTGCTTAGGAAACTGACAAGAACAGTAGCTCCTCTTCAGGCCAATACACTGTACTTGCTGGGAACAAACGCCAGTGCTATTTGTACTGTGTATGACAATGGGAGCACAATAGTGACTCTTCTTACCAGAAAACAACTCTTGCTCTTAGGACCAAAAACTGCATGTGACTCAACTCCATGTAGGACTGGGAAACAAACGCTAGCTCTGCTCACAAGAAACACACTCTGCTTTTGAGAAAAGAGCACTCTTCTACTCTACTGTGTTTCCTATGGGGTCCGAGCAGTGAGCTTGCTCAGAACAAAAGCACTGTGCTTCCTACACACACGGGCCATATCTAGTTCAACTCTGATTACGAAACTGACAAGAACAGTAGCTCCTCTTCAGTCCAATATACTGTACTTGCTGGAAGCAGACGCGAGTGCTATTTGCACTGTGTATGGCAAAGGGAGGGCAATAGTGACTTTCCTTACCAGAAAACAACTCTTGCTGGTAGGACCAAAAACTGCATGTGATTCAACTCCATTTAGGACTGGGAAACAAACGCTAGCTTGCCTTACAAGCAACACACTCTGCTTTTGAGAAAAGAGCACTCTTCTACTCTACTGTGTTTCCTATAGGACCAGAAAAGAGAGCTTGCTCAGAACAAAAGAACTGGCTTCCTACATATACGGCCATATGTAGTTCAATTCTGCATAGGAAACTGACAAGAACAAAAGATTTTTTTTCAGTCCAATACACTGTACATGCTGGGAAGAGAAACTAGTGCTATTTGCCCTGTGTAAGACAATGGGAGCGCAACAGTGACTCTTTTTACCAGAAAAAAACTCTTGCTCGTAGGACCAGAAACTGCATGTGATTCAACTCAATTTAGGACTGGGAAACAAACGCTAGCTAGCCTTACAAGAAACACACTCTGCTTTTGAGAATAGAGCACTCTTCTACTCTACAGTGCTTCCTATAGGGCGAGAACAGTGAGCTTGCTCAGAACAAAAGAACTGTGCTTCCTACACACACGGGCCATATCTATTTCAACTCTGCTTAGGAAACTGATGAGAACAGTAGCTCCTCTTCAGTCCAATACACTGTACTTACTGGGAACAGACGCGAGTGCTATTTGCACTGTGTATGGCAATGGGAGCGCAAAGTGACTCTTCTTACCAGAAAACAACTCTTGCTCGTAGGACCAAAAACTGCATTTGATTCAACTCCAGTTAGGACTGGGAAAAAAACGCTAGCTCGCCTTACAAGAAACACGCTCTGCTTTTGAGAATAGGGCACACATCTACTCTACTGTGTTTCCTATGGGGTCCAAACAGTGAGCTTGCTCAGAACAAAAGAACTGTGCTTCCTACACACACGGGTCATATCTAGTTCAACTCTGCTTAGGAAACTGACAAGAACAATAGCTCCTCTTCAGCCCAATACACTCTAATTGCTGGGAACAGACGCGAGTGCTATTTGCACTGTGTATGGCAATGGGAGCACAATAGTGACTTTCCTTACCAGAAAAAACTCTTGCTCGTAGTACAAGAAACTGCATGTGATTCAACTCCATTTAGGACTGGGAAACAAACGCTAGCTCGCCTTACAAGAAACACACTCTGCTTTTGAGGAAAGAGCATTCTTCTACTCTACTGTGTTTCCTTTAGGGCCAGAACAGTGAGCTTGCTCAGAACAAAAGAACTGTACTTCCTACATACACGGGCCATATCTAGTTCAACTCTGCTTAGGAAACTGAGAAGAAAAGTAGCTCTTCTTCAGTCCAATACACTGTATATGCTGAGAACAGACGCGAGTGCAATTTGCACTGTGTATGGCAGTGAGAGCACAATAGTGACATTCCTTACTAGAAAACAACTCTTGCTCATACGACCAAAAAATTCATGTGATTCAACTCCATTTAGAACTGGGAAATAAATGCTAGCTCACCTTACAAGAAACACACTCTGCTTTTGAGAAAAGAGCACTCTTCTACTCTACTGTGTTTCCTATAGTGTCAGCACAGTGAGCTTGCACAGAACAAAAGAAGTGTGCTTCCTACACACACAAACATATCTAGTTCAATCAGCTTAGGAAACTGACAAGAACAGTATACCCTCTTCAGTCAAATACACTGCACATACTGGGAACAGACACCAGTGTTATTTGCCCTGTGTATGACAATCGGAGCGCAATAGTGACTCTTCTTACCAGAAAAAAACTCTTGCTCGTAGTACCAGGAAATGCATGTGATACAACTCCATTTAGGACTGGGAAACAAACGCTAGCTCGCCTTAAAAGAAACATACTCTGCTTTTGAGAAAAGAGCACTCATCTATTCTACTGTGTTTTCTATGGTGTCCCAAAAGTGAGCTTGCTCAGAACAAAAGAACTGTGCTTCCTACACACACGGGCCATATCTAGTTCAACTCTGCTTAGAAAACTGACAAGAACAGTAGCTGCTCTTCAGTCCAATACACTGTACTTGCTGGGAACAGACGCCAGTGCTATTTGCACTGTGTATGGCAATGGGAGCGCAATAGTGACTCTTCTTACCAGAAAAAAACTCTTGCTCGTAGGACCAGAAACTGCATGGGATTCAACTCCATTTCTAACTGGGAAGCAAATACTAGCTTGCCTTTCAAGAAACACAATCTAATTTTGAGAAAAGAGCCCTCCTCTACTCTACTGTGTTTCCTATGGTGTCCGCACAGTGTGCTTTCTCAGAACAAAAGAACTGTGCTTCCTACACACGGCCATATCTAGTTCAACTCCTCTTAGGAAAATGACAAGAACAGTAGCTCCTCTTCAGTCCAATACACTGTACTTGCTGGGAACAAACGCGAGTGCTATATGCACAATGTATTGCAATGGGAGCGCAATTGTGACTTTCCTTACCAGAAAACAACTCTTGTTCATAGGACCAGAAACTGCATGTGATTCAACTCCATTTAGGGGTGGGAAACAAATGCTAGCTCGCCTTACAAGAAACACACTCTGCTTTTGAGAAAAGAGCACTCTTCTACTCTACTGTGTTTTCTATAGGGCCAGAACAGTGAGCTTGATCAGAACAAGAGAACTGTGCTTCCTACACACACGGCCATATCTAGTTCAATTCTTATTAGGAAACTGACAAGAACAGTAGATCCTCTTCAGTCCAATACACTGTACATGCTGGGAAACGACGCCAGTGATATTTGTCCTGTGTATGACAATGGGAGCACAATAGTGACTCTTCTTACCAGAAAACATCTCTTGCTTGTAGGTCCAGAAACTGCATGTGATTCAACTCCATATAGGACTGGGAAAAAAATGCTAGCTCGTCTTACAAGAAACACACTCTGCTTTTGAGAAAAGAGCACTCTTCTACTCTACTGTGTTTCCTATGGTGTCCAAACAGTGAGCTTGCTCAGAACAAAAGAACTGTCCTTCCTACACACACGGGCCATATCTAGTTCAACTCTGCTTAGGAAACTGACAAGAACAGTAGCTCCTCTTCAGTCCAATACACTGTACTTGCTGGGAACAGACGCCAGTGCTATTTGCAGTGTGTATGGCAATTGGAGCGCAATAGTGACTCTTCTTACCAGAAAAAAGTCTTGCTCGTAGGACCAGAAACTGCATGGTATTCAACTCCATTTCTGATTGGGAAACAAACACTTGCTTGCCTTTCAAGAAACACACTCTGCTTTTGTGAAAAGTGCACTCTTCTACTCTACTGTGTTTCCTATGGGGTTCGAACAGTGAGCTTGCTCAGAACAAAAGAACTGTGCTTCCTACACACACGGCCATATCTAGTTTAATTCTGCTTAGGAACCTGACAAGAACAGTAGATCCTCTTCAGTCCAATACACTGTACATGCTGGGAACCGACGCCAATGCTATTTGCCCTGTGTATGACATTGGGAGCGCAATAGTGACTCTTCTTACCAGAAAACAGCTCTTGCTCGTAGTACCAGAAACTGCATGGGATTCAACTCCATTTAGGACTGGGAAACAAACGCTAGCTCACCTTACAAGAAACACACTCTGCATTTGAGAAAAGAGTACTCTTCTACTCTACTGTGTTTCCTATAGGGCCAGCACAGTGAGCTTGCACAGAACAAAAGAAGTGTGCTTCCTACACACACAGACATATCTAGTTCAATTCAGCTTAGGAAACTGACAAGAACAGTATACCCTCTTCAGTCAAATACACCGCACATGCTGGGAACAGACACCAGTGCTATTTTCCCTGTGCATGACAATCGGAGCGCAATAGTGACTCTTCTTACCAGAAAACAACTCTTGCTCGTAGGACCAGGAAATGCATGTGATTCAACTCCATTTATGACTGGGAAACAAACGCTAGCTCGCCTTAAAAGAAACATACTCTACTTTTGAGAAAAGAGCACTCATCTATTCTACTGTGTTTTCTATGGTGTCCGAAAAGTGAGCTTGCTCAGAACAAAAGAACTGTGCTTCCTACACACACGGGCCATATCTAGTTCAACTCTGCTTAGAAAACTGACAAGAACAGTATCTGCTCTTCAGTCCAATACACTGTACTTGCTGGGAACAGACGCCAGTGCTATTTGCACTGTGTATGGCAAAGGGAGCGCAATAGTGACTCTTCTTACCAGAAAAAAACTATTGCTCGTAGGACCAGAAACTGCATGGGATTCAACTCCATTTCTAACTGGGAAGCAAATACTAGCTTGCCTTTCAAGAAACACAATCTAATTTTGAGAAAAGAGCCCTCTTCTACTCTACTGTGTTTCCTATGGTGAATGCACAGTGTGCTTTCTCAGAACAAAAGAACTGTGCTTCCTACACACGGCCATATCTAGTTCAACTCCTCTTAGGAAAATGACAAGAACAGTAGCTCCTCTTCAGTCCAATACACTGTACTTGCTGGGAACAAACGCGAGTGCTATATGCACAATGTATGGCAATGGGAGCGCAATAGTGACTTTCCTTACCACAAAACAACTCTTGCTCATAGGACCAGAAACTGCATGTGATTCAACTCCATTTAGGGGTGGGAAACAAACGCTAGCTCGCCTTACAAGAAACACACTCTGCTTTTGAGAAAAGAGCACTCTTCTACTCTACTGTGTTTCCTATAGGGCCAGAACAGTGAGCTTGATCAGAACAAGAGAACTGTGCTTCCTACACACACGGCCATATCTAGTTCAATTCTTATTAGGAAACTGACAAGAACAGTAGATCCTCTTCAGTCCAATACACTGTACATGCTGGGAAACGACGCCAGTGATATTTGTCCTGTGTATGACAATGGGAGCACAATAGTGACTCTTCTTACCAGAAAACATCTCTTGCTCATAGGACCAAAAACTGCATGTGATTCAACTCCATTTAGGACTGGGAAACAAATGCTAGCTCGCCTTACAAGAAACACACTCTGCTTTTGAGAAAAGAGCACTCTTCAACTCTATTGTGTTTCCTATGGTGTCCAAACAGTGAGCTTGCTAAGAACAAAAGAACTGTCCTTCCTACACACACGGGCCATATCTAGTTCAACTCTGCTTAGGAAACTGACAAGAACAGTAGCTCCTCTTCAGGCCAATACACTGTACTTGCTGGGAACAGACGCCAGTGCTATTTGTACTGTGTATGACAATGGGAGCACAATAGTGACTCTTCTTACCAGAAAACAACTCTTGCTCTTAGGACCAAAAACTGCATGTGACTCAACTCCATGTAGGACTGGGAAACAAACGCTAGCTCTGCTCACAAGAAACACACTCTGCTTTTGAGAAAAGAGCACTCTTCTACTCTACTGTGTTTCCTATGGGGTCCGAGCAGTGAGCTTGCTCAGAACAAAAGCACTGTGCTTCCTACACATACGGGCCATATCTAGTTCAACTCTGATTACGAAACTGACAAGAACAGTAGCTCCTCTTCAGTCCAATATACTGTACTTGCTGGAAGCAGACGCGAGTGCTATTTGCACTGTGTATGGCAAAGGGAGGGCAATAGTGACTTTCCTTACCAGAAAACAACTCTTGCTGGTAGGACCAAAAACTGCATGTGATTCAACTCCATTTAGGACTGGGAAACAAACGCTAGCTTGCCTTACAAGAAACACACTCTGCTTTTGAGAAAAGAGCACACTTCTACTCTACTGTGTTTCCTATAGGACCAGAAAAGAGAGCTTGCTCAGAACAAAAGAACTGGCTTCCTACATACACGGCCATATGTAGTTCAATTCTGCATAGGAAACTGACAAGAACAAAAGATTTTTTTTCAGTCCAATACACTGTACATGCTGGGAAGAGAAACCAGTGCTATTTGCCCTGTGTGTGACAATGGGAGCGCAATAGTGACTCTTTTTACCAGAAAAAACTCTTGCTCGTAGGACCAGAAACTGCATGTGATTCAACTCAATTTAGGACTGGGAAACAAACGCTAGCTCGCCTTACAAGAAACACGCTCTGCTTTTGAGAATATGGCACACATCTACTCTACTGTGTTTCCTATGGGGTCCAAACAGTGAGCTTGCTCAGAACAAAAGAACTGTGCTTCCTACACACACGGGTCATATCTAGTTCAACTCTGCTTAGGAAACTGACAAGAACAATAGCTCCTCTTCAGCCCAATACACTCTAATTGCTGGGAACAGACGCGAGTGCTATTTGCACTGTGTATGGCAATGGGAGCACAATAGTGACTTTCCTTACCAGAAAAAACTCTTGCTCGTAGTACAAGAAACTGCATGTGATTCAACTCCATTTAGGACTGGGAAACAAACGCTAGCTCGCCTTACAAGAAACACACTCTGCTTTTGAGGAAAGAGCATTCTTCTACTCTACTGTGTTTCCTTTAGGGCCAGAACAGTGAGCTTGCTCAGAACAAAAGAACTGTACTTCCTACATACACGGGCCATATCTAGTTCAACTCTGCTTAGGAAACTGAGAAGAAAAGTAGCTCTTCTTCAGTCCAATACACTGTATATGCTGAGAACAGACGCGAGTGCAATTTGCACTGTGTATGGCAGTGAGAGCACAATAGTGACATTCCTTACTAGAAAACAACTCTTGCTCATACGACCAAAAAATTCATGTGATTCAACTCCATTTAGAACTGGGAAATAAATGCTAGCTCACCTTACAAGAAACACACTCTGCTTTTGAGAAAAGAGCACTCTTCTACTCTACTGTGTTTCCTATAGTGCCAGCACAGTGAGCTTGCACAGAACAAAAGAAGTGTGCTTCCTACACACACAAACATATCTAGTTCAATCAGCTTAGGAAACTGACAAGAACAGTATACCCTCTTCAGTCAAATACACTGCACATACTGGGAACAGACACCAGTGTTATTTGCCCTGTGTATGACAATCGGAGCGCAATAGTGACTCTTCTTACCAGAAAAAAACTCTTGCTCGTAGTACCAGGAAATGCATGTGATACAACTCCATTTAGGACTGGGAAACAAACGCTAGCTCGCCTTAAAAGAAACATACTCTGCTTTTGAGAAAAGAGCACTCATCTATTCTACTGTGTTTCCTATGGTGTCCCAAAAGTGAGCTTGCTCAGAACAAAAGAACTGTGCTTCCTACACACACGGGCCATATCTAGTTCAACTCTGCTTAGAAAACTGACAAGAACAGTAGCTGCTCTTCAGTCCAATACACTGTACTTGCTGGGAACAGACGCCAGTGCTATTTGCACTGTGTATGGCAATGGGAGCGCAATAGTGACTCTTCTTACCAGAAAAAAACTCTTGCTCGTAGGACCAGAAACTGCATGGGATTCAACTCCATTTCTAACTGGGAAGCAAATACTAGCTTGCCTTTCAAGAAACACAATCTAATTTTGAGAAAAGAGCCCTCCTCTACTCTACTGTGTTTCCTATGGTGTCCGCACAGTGTGCTTTCTCAGAACAAAAGAACTGTGCTTCCTACACACGGCCATATCTAGTTCAACTCCTCTTAGGAAAATGACAAGAACAGTAGCTCCTCTTCAGTCCAATACACTGTACTTGCTGGGAACAAACGCGAGTGCTATATGCACAATGTATTGCAATGGGAGCGCAATTGTGACTTTTCTTACCAGAAAACAACTCTTGCTCATAGGACCAGAAACTGCATGTGATTCAACTCCATTTAGGGGTGGGAAACAAATGCTAGCTCGCCTTACAAGAAACACACTCTGCTTTTGAGAAAAGAGCACTCTTCTACTCTACTGTGTTTCCTATAGGGCCAGAACAGTGAGCTTGATCAGAACAAGAGAACTGTGCTTCCTACACACACGGCCATATCTAGTTCAATTCTTATTAGGAAACTGACAAGAACAGTAGATCCTCTTCAGTCCAATACACTGTACATGCTGGGAAACGACGCCAGTGATATTTGTCCTGTGTATGACAATGGGAGCACAATAGTGACTCTTCTTACCAGAAAACATCTCTTGCTTGTAGGTCCAGAAACTGCATGTGATTCAACTCCATATAGGACTGGGAAAAAAACGCTAGCTCGTCTTACAAGAAACACACTCTGCTTTTGAGAAAAGAGCACTCTTCTACTCTACTGTGTTTCCTATGGTGTCCAAACAGTGAGCTTGCTCAGAACAAAAGAACTGTCCTTCCTACACACACGGGCCATATCTAGTTCAACTCTGCTTAGGAAACTGACAAGAACAGTAGCTCCTCTTCAGTCCAATACACTGTACTTGCTGGGAACAGACGCCAGTGCTATTTGCAGTGTGTATGGCAATTGGAGCGCAATAGTGACTCTTCTTACCAGAAAAAAGTCTTGCTCCTAGGACCAGAAACTGCATGGTATTCAACTCCATTTCTGACTGGGAAACAAACACTTGCTTGCCTTTCAAGAAACACACTCTGCTTTTGTGAAAAGTGCACTCTTCTACTCTACTGTGTTTCCTATGGGGTTCGAACAGTGAGCTTGCTCAGAACAAAAGAACTGTGCTTCCTACACACACGGCCATATCTAGTTTAATTCTGCTTAGGAACCTGACAAGAACAGTAGATCCACTTCAGTCCAATACACTGTACATGCTGGGAACCGACGCCAATGCTATTTGCCCTGTGTATGACATTGGGAGCGCAATAGTGACTCTTCTTACCAGAAAACAGCTCTTGCTCGTAGTACCAGAAACTGCATGGGATTCAACTCCATTTAGGACTGGGAAACAAACGCTAGCTCACCTTACAAGAAACACACTCTGCATTTGAGAAAAGAGTACTCTTCTACTCTACTGTGTTTCCTATAGGGCCAGCACAGTGAGCTTGCACAGAACAAAAGAAGTGTGCTTCCTACACACACAGACATATCTAGTTCAATTCAGCTTAGGAAACTGACAAGAACAGTATACCCTCTTCAGTCAAATACACCGCACATGCTGGGAACAGACACCAGTGCTATATTCCCTGTGCATGACAATCGGAGCGCAATAGTGACTCTTCTTACCAGAAAACAACTCTTGCTCGTAGGACCAGGAAATGCATGTGATTCAACTCCATTTATGACTGGGAAACAAACGCTAGCTCGCCTTAAAAGAAACATACTCTACTTTTGAGAAAAGAGCACTCATCTATTCTACTGTGTTTTCTATGGTGTCCCAAAAGTGAGCTTGCTCAGAACAAAAGAACTGTGCTTCCTACACACACGGGCCATATCTAGTTCAACTCTGCTTAGAAAACTGACAAGAACAGTATCTGCTCTTCAGTCCAATACACTGTACTTGCTGGGAACAGACGCCAGTGCTATTTGCACTGTGTATGGCAAAGGGAGCGCAATAGTGACTCTTCTTACCAGAAAAAAACTATTGCTCGTAGGACCAGAAACTGCATGGGATTCAACTCCATTTCTAACTGGGAAGCAAATACTAGCTTGCCTTTCAAGAAACACAATCTAATTTTGAGAAAAGAGCCCTCTTCTACTCTACTGTGTTTCCTATGGTGAATGCACAGTGTGCTTTCTCAGAACAAAAGAACTGTGCTTCCTACACACGGCCATATCTAGTTCAACTCCTCTTAGGAAAATGACAAGAACAGTAGCTCCTCTTCAGTCCAATACACTGTACTTGCTGGGAACAAACACGAGTGCTATATGCACAATGTATGGCAATGGGAGCGCAATAGTGACTTTCCTTACCACAAAACAACTCTTGCTCATAGGACCAGAAACTGCATGTGATTCAACTCCATTTAGGGGTGGGAAACAAACGCTAGCTCGCCTTACAAGAAACACACTCTGCTTTTGAGAAAAGAGCACTCTTCTACTCTACTGTGTTTCCTATAGGGCCAGAACAGCGAGCTTGATCAGAACAAGAGAACTGTGCTTCCTACAAACACGGACATATCTAGTTCAATTCTTATTAGGAAACTGACAAGAACAGTAGATCCTCTTCAGTCCAATACACTGTACATGCTGGGAAACGACGCCAGTGATATTTGTCCTGTGTATGACAATGGGAGCACAATAGTGACTCTTCTTACCAGAAAACATCTCTTGCTCGTAGGACCAAAAACTGCATGTGATTCAACTCCATTTAGGACTGGGAAACAAATGCTAGCTCGCCTTACAAGAAACACACTCTGCTTTTGAGAAAAGAGCACTCTTCAACTCTATTGTGTTTCCTATGGTGTCCAAACAGTGAGCTTGCTAAGAACAAAAGAACTGTCCTTCCTACACACGGGCCATATCTAGTTCAACTCTGCTTAGGAAAGTGACAAGAACAGTAGCTCCTCTTCAGGCCAATACACTGTACTTGCTGGGAACAGACGCCAGTGCTATTTGTACTGTGTATGACAATGGGAGCACAATAGTGACTCTTCTTACCAGAAAACAACTCTTGCTCTTAGGACCAAAAACTGCATGTGACTCAACTCCATGTAGGACTGGGAAACAAACGCTAGCTCTGCTCACAAGAAACACACTCTGCTTTTGAGAAAAGAGCACTCTTCTACTCTACTGTGTTTCCTATGGGGTCCGAGCAGTGAGCTTGCTCAGAACAAAAGCACTGTGCTTCCTACACATACGGGCCATATCTAGTTCAACTCTGATTACGAAACTGACAAGAACAGTAGCTCCTCTTCAGTCCAATATACTGTACTTGCTGGAAGCAGACGCGAGTGCTATTTGCACTGTGTATGGCAAAGGGAGGGCAATAGTGACTTTCCTTACCAGAAAACAACTCTTGCTGGTAGGACCAAAAACTGCATGTGATTCAACTCCATTTAGGACTGGGAAACAAACGCTAGCTTGCCTTACAAGAAACACACTCTGCTTTTGAGAAAAGAGCACTCTTCTACTCTACTGTGTTTCCTATAGGACCAGAAAAGAGAGCTTGCTCAGAACAAAAGAACTGGCTTCCTACATACACGGCCATATGTAGTTCAATTCTGCATAGGAAACTGACAAGAACAAAAGATTTTTTTTCAGTCCAATACACTGTACATGCTGGGAAGAGAAACCAGTGCTATTTGCCCTGTGTGTGACAATGGGAGCGCAATAGTGACTCTTTTTACCAGAAAAATCTCTTGCTCGTAGGACCAGAAACTGCATGTGATTCAACTCAATTTAGGACTGGGAAACAAACGCTAGCTAGCCTTACAAGAAACACACTCTGCTTTTGAGAATAGAGCACTCTTCTACTCTACAGTGCTTCCTATAGAGCGAGAACAGTGAGCTTGCTCAGAACAAAAGAACTGTGCTTCCTACACACACGGGCCATATCTATTTCAACTCTGCTTAGGAAACTGATGAGAACAGTAGCTCCTCTTCAGTCCAATACACTGTACTTACTGGGAACAGACGCGAGTGCTATTTGCACTGTGTATGGCAATGGGAGCGCAAAGTGACTCTTCTTACCAGAAAACAACTCTTGCTCGTAGGACCAAAAACTGCATTTGATTCAACTCCAGTTAGGACTGGGAAACAAACGCTAGCTCGCCTTACAAGAAACATGCTCTGCTTTTGAGAATAGGGCACACATCTACTCTACTGTGTTTCCTATGGGGTCCAAACAGTGAGCTTGCTCAGAACAAAAGAACTGTGCTTCCTACACACACGGGTCATATCTAGTTCAACTCTGCTTAGGAAACTGACAAGAACAATAGCTCCTCTTCAGCCCAATACACTCTAATTGCTGGGAACAGACGCGAGTGCTATTTGCACTGTGTATGGCAATGGGAGCACAATAGTGACTTTCCTTACCAGAAAAAACTCTTGCTCGTAGTACAAGAAACTGCATGTGATTCAACTCCATTTAGGACTGGGAAACAAATGCTAGCCCGCCTTACAAGAAACACACTCTGCTTTTGAGGAAAGAGCATTCTTCTACTCTACTGTGTTTCCTATAGGGCCAGAACAGTGAGCTTGCTGAGAACAACAAAACTGTGCTTCCTACCCACATGGGCCATATCTAGTTCAACTCTGCTTAGGAACCTGACAAGAACAGTAGATCCTCTTCAGTCGAATACACTTTACATGCTGGGAACAGACGCCAGTGCTATTTGCCCTGTGTATGACAAAGGGAGCACAATAGTGACTCTTCTAACCAGAAAACCACTCTTGCTCGTAGGACCAGAAACTGCATGTGTACTTCAACTCCATTTAGGACTGGGAAACAAATGCTAGCTCGCCTTACAAGAAACACACTCTGCTTTTGAGAAAAGAGCACTCTTCTACTCTACTGTGTTTCCTATGGGGTTCGAACAGTGAGCTTGCTCAGAACAAAAGAACTGTGCTTCCTACACACACGGGCCATATCTAGTTCAACTCTGCTTAGGAAACTGACAAGAACAGTAGCTCCTCTTCAGTCCAACACACTGTACTTGCTGGGAACAGACGCGAGTGCTATTTGCACTGTGTACGGCAATAAGTGCACAATAGTGAATCTTCTTACCAGGAAACAACTCTTGCTCTTAGGACCAGAAACTGCATTTGATTCAAATCCATTTAGGACTGCGAAACAAAGGCTAGCTCGCCTTACAAAAAACACACTCTGCTTTTGAGAAAAGAGCACTCTTCTACTCTACTGTGTTATCTATGGTGTCCGAACAGTGAGCTTGCTGAGAACAAAAGAACTGTGCTTCCTACACACACGGGCCATATCTAGTTCAACTCTGCTTATGAAACTGACAAGAACAGTAGCTCCTCTTCAGTCCAATACACTGTACTTGCTGAGAACAGACGCGAGGGCTATTTGCACTGTGTATAGCAAAGGGAGCGCAATAGTGACTCTTCTTACCAGAAAACAACTCTTCTCGTAGGACCAGAAACTGCATGTGTATTTCATCTCCATTTAGGACTGGGAAACAAATGCTAGCTCGCCTTACAAGAAACACACTCTGCTTTTGAGAAAAATGCACTCCTCTACTCTACTGTGTTTCCTATGGGGTTCGAAATGTGAGCTTGCTCAGAACAAAAGAACTGTGCTTCCTACACACACGGGCCATATCTTGTTCAATTCTGCTTAGGAAACTGACAAGAACAGTAGAACCTCTTCAGTCCAATAGACTGTACATGCTGGGAAGAGACGCCAGAGCTATTTGCCTTGTGTGTGACAATGGGAGAACAATAGTGACTCTTCTTACCAGAAAACAACTCTTGCTCGTATGACCAGAAACTGCATGTGATTCAACTCCATTTAGGACTGGGAAACAAACGCTAGATCGCCTTACAAGAAACACACTCTACTTTTGAGAAAAGAGCACTCTTCTACTCTACTGTGTTTCCTATGGGGTCCGAACAGTGAGCTTGCTGAGAACAAAAGAACTGTGCTTCCTACACACACGGGCCATATCTAGTTCAACTCTGCTTAGGAAACTGACAAGAACAGTAGATCCTCTTCAGTCCAATACGCTGTACATGCTGGGTACAGACGCCAGTGCTATTTGCACTGTGTATGGCAATGGGAGCACAATAGTGACTCTTCTTACCAGAAAACAACTCTTGCTCGTAGGACCAGAAACTGCATGTGATTCAACTCCATTTAGGACTGGGAAACAAAGGCTAGCTTGCCTTACAAGAAACACACTCTGCTTTTGAGAAAAGAGCACTCTTCTACCCTACTGTGTTTTCTATGGGGTCCAAACAGTGAGCTTGCTCAGAACAAAAGAACTGTGCTTCCTACACACACGGGGATATCTAGTTCAATTCTGCTTAGGAAACTGACAAGAACAGTAGATCCTCTTCAGTCCAATACACTGTACTTGCTGAGAACAGACGCGAGGGCTATTTGCACTGTGTATGGCAAAGGGAGCACAATAGTGACTCTTCTTACCAGAAAACAACTCTTGCTCGTAGGAACAGAAACTGCATGTGTATTTCAACTCCATTTAGGACTTGGAAACAAACGCTAGCTGGCCTTACAAGAAACACACTCTGCTTTTGAGAAAAATGCACTCTTCTACTCTACTATGTTTCCTATGGGGTCCGAACAGTGAGCTTGCTCAGAACAAATGAACTGTGCTTCCTACACACACGAGCCAAATCTAGTTCAAGTCTGCTTAGGAAACTGACAAGAACAGTAGCTCCTCTTCAGTCCAATACACTGTACTTACTGGGAACAGACGCGAGTGCTATTTGCACTGTGTACGGCAATGGGAGCACAATAGTGACTCTTCTTACAAGAAAACAACTCTTGCTCGTAGGACCAGAAACTGCATTTGATTCAATCCACTTAGGACTGTGAAACAAACACTAGCTCGCCTTACAAGAAACACACTCTGCTTTTGAGGAAAGAGAACTCTTCTACTCTACTGTGTTTCCTATAGGGCCAGAACAGTGAGCTTGCTGAGTACAAAAGAACTGTGCATCCTACACACATGGGCCATATCTAGTTCAACTCTGCTTAGGAACCTGACAAGAACAGTAGATCCTCTTCAGTCCAATACACTGTACATGCTGGGAACAGAGTCCAGTGCTATTTGCCCTGAGTATGACAATGGGAGCGCAATAGTGACTCTTATTACCAGAAAAAACTCTTGCTCATAGGACCAGAAACTGCATGTGATTCAACTCCATTTAGGACTGGAAACAAACGCTAGCTCGCCTTACAAGAAACACACTCTGGTTTTGAGAAAAGAGCACTCTTCTACTCTACTGTGTTTCCTATAGGGCCAGAAAGTGAGCTTGCTCAGAACAAAAGAACTGTGCTTCCTATACACACGGGCCATATCTAGTTCAACTCCGCTTAGGAAACTGACAAGAACAGTATCTCCTCTTCAGTCCAATACACTGTACTTGATTGGAAAAGACGCAAGTGCTATTTGCACTGTGTATGGCAATGGGAGCACAATAGTGACTCTTCTTACCAGAAAACATCCCTTGCTCGTAGGACCAGAAACTGCATATGATTCAACTCCATGTAGGACTGGGAAACAAACGCTAGCTCGCCTTACAAGAAACACACTCTGCTTTTGAGAAAAGAGCACTCTTCTACTCTACTGTGTTTCCTAGGGGTCCAAACAGTGAGCTTGCTCAGAACAAAAGAACGGTGCTTCCTACATACACAGGCCATATCTAGTTCAATTCTGCTTAGGAAACTGACAAGAACAGTAGATCCTCTTCAGTCCAATACACTGTACATGCTGGGTACAGACGCCAGTGCTATTTGCACAGTGTATGGCAATGGGAGCGCAATAGTGACTCTTCTTACCAGAAAACAACTCTTGCTCGTAGGACCAAAAACTGCATGTGATTCAACTCCATTTAGGACTGGGAAACAAACTCTAGCTCGCCTTACAAGAAACACACTCTGCTTTTGAGAAAAGAGCACTCTTCTATTCTACTGTGTTTTTTATGGGGTCCGAACAGTGAGCTTCCTGAGAACAAAAGAACTGTGCTTCCAACACACACGGGCCATATCTAGTTCAACTCTGCTTAGGAACCTGACTGGAACAGTAGCTCCTCTTCAGTCCAATACACTGTACTTGCTGGGAACAGATGCGAGTGCTATTTACACTGTGTATGGCAATGGGAGCGCAATAGTGACTTTCCTTACAAGAAAACAACTCTTGTTCGTAGGAACGTAAACTGCATGTGATTCAACTACATTTAGAACTGGGAAACAAACTCTAGCTCGCCTTACAAGAAACACACTCTGCTTTTGAGGAAAGAGCACTCTTCTACTCTACTCTGTTTCCTATAAGGCCAGAACAGTGAGCTTGCTGAGTACAAAAGAACTGTGCTTCCTACACACATGGGCCATATCTAGTTCAACTCTGCTTAGGAACCTTACAAGAACAGTAGATCCTCTTTAATCCAATACACTGTACATGCTGGGAACAGACGCCAGTGCTATTTGCACTGTGTATGGCAATGGGAGTGCAATAGTGACTCTTCTTACCAGAAAAAACTCTTGCTCGTAGGACCAGAAACTGCATGTGATTCAACTCCATTTAGGACTGGGAAACAAACGCTAGCTCGCCTTACAAGAAACACACTCTGCTTTTGAGAAAAGAGCACTCTTCTACTCTACTGTGTTTCCTATGGGGTCCAAACAGTGAGCTTGCTCAGAACAAAAGAACTGTGCTTCCTACACACACGGGGATATCTAGTTCAATTCTGCTTAGGAAACTGACAAGAACAGTAGATCCTCTTCAGTCCAATACACTGTACTTGCTGAGAACAGACGCGAGGGCTATTTGCACTGTGTATGGCAAAGGGAGCACAATAGTGACTCTTCTTATCAGAAAACAACTCTTGCTCGTAGGACCAGAAACTGCATATGTATTTCAACTCCATTTAGGACTGGGAAACAAACGCTAGCTGGCCTTACAAGAAACACACTCTGCTTTTGAGAAAAATGCACTCTTCTACTCTACTGTGTTTCCTATGGGGTCCGAACAGTGAGCTTGCTCAGAACAAATGAACTGTGCTTCCTACACACACGGGCCATATCTAGTTCAAGTCTGCTTAGGAAACTGACAAGAACAGTAGCTCCTCTTCAGTCCAATACACTGTACTTACTGGGAAGAGACGCGAGTGCTATTTGCACTGTGTACGGCAATGGGAGCACAATAGTGACTCTTCTTACAAGAAAACAACTCTTGCTCGTAGGACCAGAAACTGCATTTGATTCAATCCACTTAGGACTGGGAAACAAATGCTAGCTCGCCTTACAAGAAACACACTCTGCTTTTGAGGAAAGAGAACTCTTCTACTCTACTGTGTTTCCTATAGGGCCAGAACAGTGAGCTTGCTGAGTACAAAAGAACTGTGCTTCCTACACACATGGGCCATATCTAGTTCAACTCTGCTTAGGAACCTGACAAGAACAGTAGATCCTCTTCAGTCCAATACACTGTACATGCTGGGAACAGAGTCCAGTGCTATTTGCCCTGAGTATGACAATGGGAGCGCAATAGTGACTCTTATTACCAGAAAAAACTCTTGCTCATAGGACCAGAAACTGCATGTGATTCAACTCCATTTAGGACTGGAAACAAACTATAGGGCCAGAACAGTGAGCTTGCTCAGAACAAAAGAACTGTGCTTCCTACACACACGGGCCATATCTAGTTCAATTCTGCTTAGGAAACTGACAAGAACAGTAGATCCTCTTCAGTCCAATACACTGTACATGCTGTGTACAGACGCCAGTGCTATTTGCACTGTGTATGGCAATGGGAGCGCAATAGTGACTCTTCTTACCAGAAAACATCCTTTGCTCGTAGGACCAGAAACTGCATGTGATTCAACTCCATGTAGGACTGGGAAACAAATGCTAGCTCACCTTACAAGAAACACACTCTGCTTTTGAGAAAAGAGCACTCTTCTACTCTACTGTGTTTCCTATGGGGTACAAACAGTGAGCTTGCTCAGAACAAAAGAACTGTGCTTCCTACATACACGGGCCATATCTAGTTCAATTCTGCTTAGGAAACTGACAAGAACAGTAGCTCCTCTTCAGTCCAATACACTGTACATGCTGGGTACAGACGCCAGTGCTATTTGCACAGTGTATGGCAATGGGAGCGCAATAGTGACTCTTCTTACCAGAAAACAACTCTTGCTCGTAGGACCAGAAACTGCATGTGATTCAACTCCATGTAGGACTATGAAACAAACGCTAGCTTGCCTTACAAGAAACACACTCTGCTTTTGAGAAAAATGCACTCTTCTACTCTACTGTGTTTCCTATGGGGTCCGAACAGTGAGCTTGCTCAGAACAAAAGAACTGTGCTTCCTACACACACGGGCCATATCTAGCTCAAGTCTGCTTAGGAAACTGACAAGAACAGTAGATCCTCTTCAGTCCAATACACTGTACTTACTGGGAACAGACG
The DNA here is from genome assembly GCF_949786415.1 of Peromyscus eremicus. Classification (NCBI taxonomy): domain Eukaryota; kingdom Metazoa; phylum Chordata; class Mammalia; order Rodentia; family Cricetidae; genus Peromyscus; species Peromyscus eremicus. The sequence continues at coordinate 33,229 of NW_026735060.1, forward strand.
CGAGTGCTATTTGCACTGTGTACGGCAATGGGAGCACAATAGTGACTCTTCTTACAAGAAAACAACTCTTGCTCGTAGGACCAGAAACTGCATTTGATTCAATCCACTTAGGACTGGGAGACAAACGCTAGCTCGCATTACAAGAAACACGCTCTGCTTTTGAGAATAGGGCACACATATACTCTACTGTGTTTCCTATGGGGTCCAAACAGTGAGCTTGCTCAGAATATAAGAACTGTGCTTCCTACACACACAGGTCATATCTAGTTCAACTCTGCTTAGGAAACTGACAAAAACAGTAGCTCCTCTTCAGTCCAATACACTGTACTTGCTGGGAACAGACGCGAGGGCTATTTGCACTGTGTATGACAATGGGAGCGCAATAGTGACTGTCCTTACCAGAAAAAAACTCTTGCTCGTAGGAACGGAAACTGCATGTGATTCAACTCCATTTAGGACTGCGAAACAAAGGCTAGCTCCCCTTACAAAAAACACACTCTGTTTTTGAGGAAAGAGCACTCTTCTACTCTACTGTGTTTTTTATAGGGCCAGAACAGTGAGCTTGCTGAGTACAAAAGAAATGAGCTTCCTGCACACATGGGCCATATCTAGTTCAACTCTGCTTAGGAACCTGACTAGAACAGTAGCTCCTCTTCAGTCGAATACACTGTACATGCTGGGAACAGACGACAGTGCTATTTGCCCTGTGTATGACAAAAGGAGCGCAATAGTGACTCTTCTAACCAGAAAACCACTCTTGCTCGTAGGACCAGAAACTGCATGTGTACTTCAACTCCATTTAGGACTGGGAAACAAATGCTAGCTCGCCTTACAAGAAACACACTCTGCTTTTGAGAAAAGAGCACTCTTCTACTCTACTGTGTTTCCTATGGGGTTCGAACAGTGAGCTTGCTCAGAACAAAAGAACTGTGCTTCCTACACACACGGGCCATATCTAGTTCAACTCTGCTTAGGAAACTGACAAGAACAGTAGCTCCTCTTCAGTCCAACACACTGTAGTTGCTGGGAACAGACGCGAGTGCTATTTGCACTGTGTACGGCAATAAGTGCACAATAGTGAATCTTCTTACCAGGAAACAACTCTTGCTCTTAGGACCAGAAACTGCATTTGATTCAAATCCATTTAGGACTGCGAAACAAAGGCTAGCTTGCCTTACAAAAAACACACTCTGCTTTTGAGAAAAATGCACTCCTCTACTCTACTGTGTTTCCTATGGGGTTCGAAATGTGAGCTTGCTCAGAACAAAAGAACTGTGCTTCCTACACACACGGGCCATATCTTGTTCAATTCTGCTTAGGAAACTGACAAGAACAGTAGAACCTCTTCAGTCCAATAGACTGTACATGCTGGGAAGAGACGCCAGTGCTATTTGCCTTGTGTGTGACAATGGGAGAACAATAGTGACTCTTCTTACCAGAAAACAACTCTTGCTCGTATGACCAGAAACTGCATGTGATTCAACTCCATTTAGGACTGGGAAACAAACTCTAGCTCGCCTTAAAAGAAACACAGTCTGCTTTTGTGAAAAGAGCACTCTTCTATTCTACTGTGTTTTTTATGGGGTCCGAACAGTGAGCTTCCTGAGAACAAAAGAACTGTGCTTCCAACACACACGGGCCATATCTAGTTCAACTCTGCTTAGGAACCTGACTGGAACAGTAGCTCCTCTTCAGTCCAATACACTGTACTTGCTGGGAACAGACGCGAGTGCTATTTACACTGTGTATGGCAATGGGAGCGCAATAGTGACTTTCCTTACAAGAAAACAACTCTTGTTCGTAGGAACGGAAACTGCATGTGATTCAACTACATTTAGAACTGGGAAACAAACTCTAGCTCGCCTTACAAGAAACACACTCTGCTTTTGAGGAAAGAGCACTCTTCTACTCTACTGTGTTTCCTATAGGGCCAGAACAGTGAGCTTGCTGAGTACAAAAGAACTGTGCTTCCTACACACATGGGCCATATCTAGTTCAACTCTGCTTAGGAACCTGACAAGAACAGTAGATCCTCTTCAGTCCAATACACTGTACATGCTGGGAACAGAGTCCAGTGCTATTTGCCCTGAGTATGACAATGGGAGCGCAATAGTGACTCTTATTACCAGAAAAAACTCTTGCTCATAGGACCAGAAACTGCATGTGATTCAACTCCATTTAGGACTGGAAACAAACTATAGGGCCAGAACAGTGAGCTTGCTCAGAACAAAAGAACTGTGCTTCCTACACACACGGGCGATATCTAGTTCAATTCTGCTTAGGAAACTGACAAGAACAGTAGATCCTCTTCAGTCCAATACACTGTACATGCTGTGTACAGACGCCAGTGCTATTTGCACTGTGTATGGCAATGGGAGCGCAATAGTGACTCTTCTTACCAGAAAACATCCTTTGCTCGTAGGACCAGAAACTGCATGTGATTCAACTCCATGTAGGACTGGGAAACAAATGCTAGCTCACCTTACAAGAAACACACTCTGCTTTTGAGAAAAGAGCACTCTTCTACTCTACTGTGTTTCCTATGGGGTACAAACAGTGAGCTTGCTCAGAACAAAAGAACTGTGCTTCCTACATACACGGGCCATATCTAGTTCAATTCTGCTCAGGAAACTGACAAGAACAGTAGCTCCTCTTCAGTCCAATACACTGTACATGCTGGGTACAGACGCCAGTGCTATTTGCACAGTGTATGGCAATGGGAGCGCAATAGTGACTCTTCTTACCAGAAAACAACTCTTGCTCGTAGGACCAGAAACTGCATGTGATTCAACTCCATGTAGGACTATGAAACAAACGCTAGCTCGCCTTACAAGAAACACACTCTGCTTTTGAGAAAAATGCACTCTTCTACTCTACTGTGTTTCCTATGGGGTCCGAACAGTGAGCTTGCTCAGAACAAATGAACTGTGCTTCCTACACACACGGGCCATATCTAGCTCAAGTCTGCTTAGGAAACTGACAAGAACAGTAGATCCTCTTCAGTCCAATACACTGTACTTACTGGGAACAGACGCGAGTGCTATTTGCACTGTGTACGGCAATGGGAGCACAATAGTGACTCTTCTTACAAGAAAACAACTCTTGCTCGTAGGACCAGAAACTGCATTTGATTCAATCCACTTAGGACTGGGAGACAAACGCTAGCTCGCATTACAAGAAACACGCTCTGCTTTTGAGAATAGGGCACACATATACTCTACTGTGTTTCCTATGGGGTCCAAACAGTGAGCTTGCTCAGAATATAAGAACTGTGCTTCCTACACACACAGGTCATATCTAGTTCAACTCTGCTTAGGAAACTGACAAAAACAGTAGCTCCTCTTCAGTCCAATACACTGTACTTGCTGGGAACAGACGCGAGGGCTATTTGCACTGTGTATGACAATGGGAGCGCAATAGTGACTGTCCTTACCAGAAAAAAACTCTTGCTCGTAGGAACGGAAACTGCATGTGATTCAACTCCATTTAGGACTGCGAAACAAAGGCTAGCTCCCCTTACAAAAAACACACTCTGTTTTTGAGGAAAGAGCACTCTTCTACTCTACTGTGTTTTTTATAGGGCCAGAACAGTGAGCTTGCTGAGTACAAAAGAAATGAGCTTCCTGCACACATGGGCCATATCTAGTTCAACTCTGCTTAGGAACCTGACTAGAACAGTAGCTCCTCTTCAGTCGAATACACTGTACATGCTGGGAACAGACGACAGTGCTATTTGCCCTGTGTATGACAAAGGGAGCGCAATAGTGACTCTTCTAACCAGAAAACCACTCTTGCTCGTAGGACCAGAAACTGCATGTGTACTTCAACTCCATTTAGGACTGGGAAACAAATGCTAGCTCGCCTTACAAGAAACACACTCTGCTTTTGAGAAAAGAGCACTCTTCTACTCTACTGTGTTTCCTATTGGATCCAAAGAATGAGCTTGCTCAGAACAAAAGAACTGTGCTTCCTACACACACGGGCCATATCTAGTTCAAATTTCCTTTGGAAACTGACAAGAACAGTAGCTCCTCTTCAGTCCAATACACTGTACTTGCTGGGAACAGACGCGAGTGCTATTTGCACTGTGTATGGCAAAGGGAGCACAATAGTGACTTTCCTTACCAGAAAACAACTCTTGCTCGTAGGAACGGAAACTGCATGTGATTCAACTCCTTTTAGGACTGGAAAACAAACTCTAGCTCGCCTTACAAGAAGCACACTCTTCTTTGGAGGAAAGAGCACTCTTCTACTCTACTGTGTTTCCTATAGGGCCAGAACAGTGAGCTTGCTGAGTACAAAAGAAATGTGCTTCCTACACACATGGGCCATACCTAGTTCAACTCTGCTTAGGAACCTGACAAGAACAGTAGATCCTCTTTATTCCAATACACTGTACATGCTGGAAACAGAGGCCAGTGCTATTTGCCCTGAGTATGACAATGGGAGCGCAATAGTGACTCTTATTACCAGAAAAAACTCTTGCTGTAGGACCAGAAACTGCATGTGATTCAACTCCATTTAGGACTGGGAAACAAATGCTAGCTCGCCTTACAAGAAACACACTCTGCTTTTGAGAAAAGAGCACTCTTCTACTCTACTGTGTTTCCTATAGGGCCAGAACAGTGAGCTTGCTCGGAACAAAAGAACTGTGCTTCCTACACACGGGCCATATCTAGTTCAATTCTGCTTAGGAAACTGACAAGAACAGTAGATCCTCTTCAGTCCAATACACTGTACATGCTGGGTACAGACGCCAGTGCTATTTGCACTGTGTATGGCAATGGGAGTACAATAGTGACTCTTCTTATCAGAAAACAACTCTTGCTCGTAGGACCAGAACCTGGATGTGATTCAACTCCATTTAGGATTGGGAAGCAAATGCTAGCTCGCCTTACAAGAAACACACTCTGCTTTTGAGAAAAGAGCACTCTTGTACTCTACTGTGTTTCCTATGGGATCCAAACAGTGAGCTTGCTCAGAACAAAAGAACTGTGCTTCCTACACACATGGGCCATATCTAGTTCAAATTTGCTTAGGAAACTGACAAGAACAGTAGCTCCTCTTCAGTCCAATACACTGTACTTGCTGGGAACAGACGCGAGGGCTATTTGCACTGTGTTTGGCAATGGAGCACAATAGTGACTTTCCTTACCAGAAAACAACTCTTGCTCGTAGGAACGGAAACTGCATGTGATTCAACTCCATTTAGGACTGGGAAACAAACTCTAGCTGGCCTCACAAGAAAGACACTCTGCTTTGGAGGAAAGAGCACTCTTCTAATCTACTGTGTTTCCTATGGGGTCCAAACAGTGAGCTTGCTGAGTACAAAAGAACTGTGCTTCCTACATACACGGGCCATATCTAGTTCAATTCTGCTTAGGAAACTGACAAAAACAGTAGCTCCTCTTCAGTCCAATACACTGTACTTGCTGGGAACAGACGCGAGGGCTATTTGCACTGTGATTGAAAATGGGAGCACAATAGTGACTCTTCTTACCAGAAAACAACTCTTGCTCGTAGGACCAGAAACTGCATGTGATTCAACTCCATTTAGGACTGGGAAACAAACGCTAGCTTGCCTTACAAGAAACACACTCTGCTTTTGAGAAAAGAGCACTCTTCTATTCTACTGTGTTTTTTATGGGGTCCGAACAGTGAGCTTCCTTAAAACCAAAGAACTGTGCTTCCTACACACACGGGCCATATCTAGTTCAACTCCGCTTAGGAACCTGACTAGAACAGTAGCTCCTCTTCAGTCCAATACACTGTACTTGCTGGGAACAGACGCGAGTGCTATTTACACTGTGTATGGCAATGGGAGCGCAATAGTGACTTTCCTTACCAGAAAACAACTCTTGCTCGTAGGAACGGAAACTGCATGTGATTCAACTCCATTTAGGACTGGGAAACAAACTCTAGCTCTCCTTACAAGAAACACACTCTGCTTTTGAGGAAAGAGCACTCTTCTACTCTACTGCGTTTCCTTTAGGGCCAGAACAGTGAGCTTGCTGAGTACAAAAGAACTGTGCTTCCTACACACATGGGCCATATCTAGTTCAACTCTGCTTAGCAACCTGACAAGAATAGTAGATCCTCTTCAGTCCAATACACTGTACATGCTGGGAACAGAGTCCAGTGCTATTTGCCCTGAGTATGACAATGGGAGCGCAATAGTGACTCTTATTACCAGAGAAAACTCTTGCTGGTAGGACCAGAAACTGCATGTGATTCAACTCCATTTAGGACTGGGAAACAAATGCTAGCTCGCCTTACAAGAAACACACTCTGTTTTGAGAAAAGAGCACTCTTCTACTCTACTGTGTTTCCTATAGGGCCAGAACAGTGAGCTTGCTAAGAACAAAAGAACTGTGCTTCCTACACACACGGGCCATATCTAGTTCAATTCTGCTTAGGAAACTGACAAGAACAGTAGATCCTCTTCAGTCCAATAAACTGTACATGCTGTGTACAGACGCCAGTGCTATTTGCACTGTGTATGGCAATGGGAGCGCAATAGTGACTCTTCTTACCAGAAAACATCCCTTGCTGGTAGGACCAGAAACTGTATGTGATTCAACTCCATGTAGGACTGGGAAACAAACGCTAGCCAGCCATACAAGAAACACACTCTGCTTTTGAGAAAAGAGCACTCTTCTATTCTACTGTGTTTTTTATGGGGTCCGAACAGTGAGCTTCCTGAGAACAAAAGAACTGTGCTTCCAACACACACGGGCCATATCTAGTTCAACTCTGCTTAGGAACCTGACTAGAACAGTAGCTCCTCTTCAGTCCAATACACTGTACTTGCTGGGAACAGACGCGAGTGCTATTTACACTGTGTATGGCAATGGGAGCGCAATAGTGACTTTCCTTACCAGAAAACAACTCTTGCTCGTAGGAACGGAAACTGCATGTGATTCAACTCCATTTAGGACTGGGAAACAAACTCTAGCTCGCCTTACAAGAAACACACTCTGCTTTTGAGGAAAGAGCACTCTTCTACTCTACTGTGTTTCCTTTAGGGCCAGAACAGTGAGCTTGCTGAGTACAAAAGAACTGTGCTTCCTACACACATGGGCCATATCTAGTTCAATTCTGCTTAGGAAACTGACAAGAACAGTAGATCCTCTTCAGTCCAATACACTGTACATGCTGTGTACAGACGCTAGTGCTATTTGCAGTGTGTATGGCAATGGGAGCACAATAGTGACTCTTCTTACCAGAAAACAACTCTTGCTTGTAGGACCAGAAACTGCATGTCATTCAACTCCATTTAGGACTGGGAAACAAACGGTAGCTCGCCATACAAGAAACACACTCTTCTTTTGAGAAAAGAGCACTCTTCTACTCTACTGTGTTTCCTATGGGGTCCAAACAGTGAGCTTGCCCAGAACAAAAGAACTGTGCTTCCTACACACACGGGCCATATCTAGTTCAATTCTGCTTAGGAAACTGACAAGAACAGTAGCTCCTCTTCAGTCCAATACACTGTACTTGCTGGAAACAGACGCGAGTGCTAATTGCACTGTGTAGGGCAATGGGAGCGCAATAGTGACTTTCCTTACCAGAAAATAACTCTTGCTCATAGGAACGGAAACTGCATGTGATTCAACTCCATTTAGGACTGCGAAACAAATGTTAGCTCGCCTTACAAAAAACACACTTTGCTTTTGAGGAAAGAGCACTCTTGTACTCTACTGTGTTTCCTATAGGGCCAGAACAGTGTGCTTGCTGAGTACAAAAGAACTGTGCTTCCTACACACATGGGCCATATCTAGTTCAACTCTGCTTAGGAACCTGACAAGAACAGTACATCCTCTTTATTCCAATACACTGTACATGCTGCGAACAGAGGACAGTGCTATTTGCCCTGAGTATGACAATGGGAGCACAATAGTGACTCTTATTACCAGAAAAAACTCTTGCTCGTAGGACCAGAAACTGCATGTGATTCAACTCCATTTAGGACTGGGAAACAAATGCTAGCTCGCCTTACAAGAAACACACTCTGCTTTTGAGAAAAATGCACTATTCTACTCTACTGCGTTTCCTATGGGGTTCGAAATGTGAGCTTGCTCAGAACAAATGAACTGTGCTTCCTACACACACGGGCCATATCTAGTTCAACTCTGCTTAGGAAACTGAAAAGAACAGAAGATCCTCTTCAGTCCAATACGCTGTACATGCTGGGTACAGACACCAGTGCTATTTGCACTGTGTATGGCAATGGGAGCACAATAGTGACTCTTCTTACCAGAAAACAACTCTTGCTCATAGGACCAGAAAATGCATGTGATTCAACTCCATTTAGGACTGGGAAACAAACGCTAGCTCGCCTTCCAAGAAACACACTCTGCTTTTGAGAAAAGAGCACTCTTCTACACTACTGTGTTTCCTATGGGTTCCAAACAGTGAGCTTCCTCAGAACAAAAGAACTGTGCTTCCTACACACACGGGCCATATCTAGTTCAATTCTGCTTAGGAAACTGAGAAGAACAGTAGCTCCTCTTCAGTCCAATACACTGTACTTGCTGGGAACAGACACGAGTGCTATTTGCGCTGTGTCCGGCTTTGGGAGCGCAATAGTGACTCTTTTTACCAGAACCACTCTTGCTCATAGGACCAGAAACTGCATGTGATTCAACTCCATTTAGGACTGGGAAACAAACTCTAGCTCGCCTTACAAGAAACACACTCTCCTTTTGAGGAAAGAGCACACTTCTACTCTACTGTGTTTCCTATAGGGCCAGAACAGTGAGCTTGCTGAGTACAAAAGAACTGTGCTTCCTACACACATGGGCCATACCTATTTCAACTGTGCTTAGGAACCTGACAAGAACAGTAGATCCTCTTTAGTCCAATACACTGTACATGCTGGGAACAGAGGCCAGTGATATTTGCTCTGAGTATTACAATGGGAGCGCAATAGTGACTCTTATTACCAGAAAAAACTCTTGCTCATAGGACCAGAAACTGCATGTGATTCAACTCCATTTAGGACTGGGAAACAAACGCTAGCTTGCCTTACAAGAAACACACTCTGCTTTTGAGAAAAGAGCACTCTTCTATTCTACTTTTTTTTTTATGGGGTCCGAACAGTGAGCTTCCTGAGAACAAAAGAACTGTGCTTCCTACACACACGGGCCATATCTAGTTCAACTCCGCTTAGGAACCTGACTAGAACAGTAGCTCCTCTTCAGTCCAATACACTGTACTTGCTGGGAACAGACGCGAGTGCTATTTACACTGTGTATGGCAATGGGAGCGCAATAGTGACTTTCCTTACCAGAAAACAACTCTTGCTCGTAGGACCAGAAACTGCATGTGATTCAACTCCATTAAGGACTGGGAAACAAACGCTAGCTCGCCATATAAGAAACACACTCTGCTTTTAAGAAAAGAGCACGCTTCTACTCTACTGTGTTTCCTATGGGGTCCAAACAGTGAGCTTCCTCAGAACAAAAGAACTGTGCTTCCTACACACACTGGCCATATCTAGTTCAATTCTGCTTAGGAAACTGACAAGAACAGTAGCTCCTCTTCAGTCCAATACACTGTACTTGCTGGGAACAGACGCGAGTGGTAATTGCACTGTGTATGGCAATGGGAGCGCAATAGTGACTTTCCTTACCAGAAAACAACTCTTGCTCGTAGGAATGCAAACTGCATGTGATTCAACTCAATTTAGGACTGCGAAACAAACGCTAGCTCGCCTTACAAAAAACACACTCTGCTTTTGAGGAAAGAGCACTCTTCTACTCTACTGTGTTTTCTATTGGGCCAGAACATTGAGCTTGCTGAGTACAAAAGAACTGTGCTTCCTACACACATGGGCCATATCTAGTTAAACTCTGCTTAGGAAACTGACAAGAACAGTAGCTCCTCTTCAGTCCAATACACTGTAATTACTGGGAACAGACGCGAGGGCTATTTGCACTGTGTATGGCAAAGGGAGCGCAATAGTGACTCTTCTTACCAGAAAACAACTCTTGCTCATAGGACCAGAACCTGGATGTGATTCAACTCCATTTAGGATTGGGAAACAAACGCTAGCTCACCTTACAAGAAACACACTCTGCTTTTGAGAAAAGAGCACTCTTCTACTCTACTGTGTTACCTATGGTATCCAAACAGTGAGCTTGCTCAGAACAAAAGAACTGTGCTTCCTACACACACGGACTATATCTAGTTCAAATTTGCTTAGGAAACTGACAAGAACAGTAGCTCCTCTTCAGTCCAATACACTGTACTTGCTGGGAACAGACGCGAGTGCTATTTGCACTGTGTTTGGCAATGGGAGCGCAATTGTGACTTTATTTACCAGAAAACAACTCTTGCTCATAGGAACGGAAACTGCATGTGATTCAACTCCATTTAAGACTGGGAAACAAACTCTAGCTGGCCTTACAAGAAACACACTCTGCTTTGGAGGAAAGAGCACTCTTCTAATCTACTGTGTTTCCTATATGGCCAGAACAGTGAGCTTGCTGAGTACAAAAGAACTGTTCTTCCTACACACATGGGCTATATCTAGTTCAACTCTGCTTAGGATCCTGACAAGAAGAGTAGATCCTCTTTAGTCCAATACACTGTACATGCTGGGAACAGAGGCCAGTGCTATTTGCCCTGAGTATGACAATGGGAGCGCAATAGTGACTCTTATTACCAGAAAAAACTCTTGCTCGTAGGACCAGAAACTGCATGTGATTCAACTCCATTTAGGACTGGGAAACAAACGCTAGCTCGCCTTACAAGAAACACACTCTGCTTTTGAGAAAAATGCACTCTTCTACTGTACTGTGTTTCCTATGGGGTTCGAAATGTGAGCTTGCTCAGAACAAAAGAACTGTGCTTCCTACACTCACGGGCCATATCTAGTTCAACTCTGCTTAGGAAACTGACAAGAACAGTAGATCCTCCTCAGTCCAATACACTGTACTTGCTGGGAACAGACGCGAGTGCTAATTGCACTGTGTATGGCAATGGGAGCACAAAAGTGACTTTCCTTACCAGAAAACAACTCTTGCTCATAGGAACGGAAACTGCATGTGATTCAACTCAATTTAGGACTGGGAAACAAACGCTAGCTTGCCTTACAAAAAACACACTCTGCTTTTAGGAAAGAGCACTCTTCTACTCTACTGTGTTTCCTATAGGGCCAGAACAGTGAGCTTGCTCAGAACAAAAGAACTGTGAGTCCTACACACATGGCCATATCTAGTTCAACTCTGCTTAGGAAACTGACAAAAACAGTAGCTCCTGTTCAGTCCAATACACTGTGCATACTGGGAACAGACGCGAGTGCTATTTGGACTGTGTACGGCAATTGGAGCACAATAGTGACCCTTCTTACCAGAAAACAACTCTTGCTCTTAGGACCAGAAACTGCATTTGATTCAATCCACTTAGGACTGGGAAACAAACGCTAGCTTGCCTTACTAGAAACAAGCTCTGCTTTTGAGAGTAGGGCACACATCTACTCTACTGTGTTTCCTATGGGGTCCAAACAGTGTGCTTGCTCAGAACAAAAGAACTGTGCTTCCTACACACACGGGTCATATCTAGTTCAACTCTGCTTAGGAAACTGACAAAAACAGTAGCTCCTCTTCAGTCAAATACACTGTACTTGCTGGGAACATACGCGAGGGCTATTTGCACTGTGTATGACAATAGTAGCACAATAGTGACTCTTCTTACCAGAAAACAACTCTTGCTCGTAGGACCAGAATCTGCATGTGATTCAACTCCATTAAGGATTGGGAAACAAACGCTAGCTCGCCTTACAAGAAACACACTCTGCTTTTGAGAAAAGAGCACTCTTCTACTCTACTGTGTTTTCTATGTGGTCCGAACAGTGAGCTTGCTGAGAACAAAAGAACTGTGCTTCCTACACACACGGGCCATATCTAGTTCAACTCTGCTTAGGAAACTGACAAGAACAGTAGCTCCTCTTCAGACCAATACACTGTAATTGCTGGAAACAGACGCGAGTGCTATTTGTACTGTGTATGGCAATGAAAGCGCAATAGTGTCTCCTCTTACCAGAAAACAACTCTTGCTCATAGGACCAGAAACTGCCTGTGATTCAACTCCATTTAGGACTGGGAAAAAAACACTAGCTCGACTTACAAGAAACACACTCTGCTTTTGAGAAAAGAGCACTCTTCTACTCTACTGTATTTCCTATGGGGTCCGAACAGTGAGCTTGCTCAGAACAAAAGAACAGTACTTCCTGCACACATGGCCATATCTAGTTCAATTCTGCTTAGGAAACTGACAAGAAGAGTAGATCCTCTTCAGTGCAATACACTGTACATGCTGGGAAAAGAAGCCAATGTTATTTGCCCTGTGTATGACAATGGGAGCACAATAGTGACTCTTCTTACCCGAAAACATCTCTTGCTCGTAGGAACAGAAACTGCATGTGATTCAAATCCATTTAGGACTGGGAAACAAACGCTAGCTCGCCTTACAAGAAACACACTCTGCTTTTGAGAAAAATGCACTCTTCTACTCTACTGTGTTTCCTATAGGGCCAGAGCAGTGAGCTGGCTCAGAACAAAAGAACTGTGCTTCCTACACACACGGGCCATATCTAGTTCAACTCTGCATCGGAAACTGACAAGAACAGTATATCCTCTTCAGTCCAATACACTGTACATGCTGGGAACAGACGCCAGTGCTCTTTGCCCTGTGTATGACAATGGGAGCACAATAGTGACACTTCTTACCAGAAAACAACTCTTGCTCATAGGACCAGAAACTGCATGTGATTCAACTCCACTTAGGTCTGGGAAGCAAACGCTAGCTCGCCTTACAAGAAACACACTCTGCTTTTGAGAAAAGAGCACTCTTCTACTCTACTGTGTTTCCTATGGGGTCCGAACAGTGACCTTGCTCAGAGCAAAAGAACTGTGCTTCCTATACACAAGGGCCACATCTAGTTCAACTCTGCGTAGGAAACTGACAAAAACAGTAGCTCCTATTCAGTTCAATACACTGTACTTGATTGGAGCAGACGCAAGTGTTATTTGTACTGTATATGGCAATGGGAGCACAATAGTGACTCTCCTTACCAAAATATAACACTACTCGTAGGACCAGAAACTGCATGTGATTCAAATTCATTTAGGACTGGGAAACAAAACTAGCTCGCCTTACAAGAAACACACCCTGCTTTTGAGAAAAGAGCACTCTTCTTCTCTACTATGTGTCCTATGGGTTCCGAAAAGTGAGCTTGCTCAGAACAAAAGAACTGTGCTTCCTACGCACACGGGCCATATCTAGTTCAACTCTGCTTAAGAAACTAACAAGAACAGTAGCTCCTCTTCAGTCCAATACACTGTACTTGCTGGGAAGAGATGCAAGCGCTATTTGTACTGTGTTTGGCAATGGGAGCGCAATAGTGACTTTCCTTACCAGAAAACAACTCTTGCGCGTAGGACCAAAAACTGCATGTGATTCAACTCCATTTAGGACTGGGAAACAAACGCTAGCTCGCCTTACAAGAAACACACTCTGCTATTGAGAAAAGAGCACTCTTCTACTCTACTGTGTTTCCTGTAGGGCGAGAACAGTGAGCTTGCTCAGAACAAAAGAACTGTGCGTCCTACACTCACGGGGAAATCTAGTTCAACTCTGCATAGGAAACTGACAAGAACAGTAGATCCTCTTCAGTCCATTACGCTATACATGCTGGGAAAAGACGCCAGTGCTATTTGCCCTGTGTATGACAATGTGAGCACAATAGTGACTCTTATTACCAGAAAACAACTCTTGCTTGTAGGACCAGAAACTGCATGTGATTCAACTCCATTCAGATCTGTGATGGAAACGCTATCTCGCTTTACAAAAAACACACTCCGCTTTTGAGAAAAGAGCACTGAGTTTCCTATGGGGTCCGCACAGTGAGCTAGCTCAGAACAAAAGAGCTGTGCTTCCTATACTCACGGGCCATATCTAGTTCAACTCTGCTTAGGAAACTGACAACACAGTAGCTCCTTTTCAGTCCAATACACTGTACTTGCTGGGAACAGACGTGAGTGCTATTTGTGCTGTGTATGGCAAAGGGAGCGCAATAGTGACTTTCCTTACCAGAAAACAACTCTTGCGCGTATGACCAAAAACTGCATGTGATTAAACTCCATTTAGGGGTGGGAAACAAACGCTAGCTCACCTAACAAGAAACACACTCTGCTTTTGAGAAAAGAGCACTCTTCTATTCTACTTTGTTTCCTATAGGGCCAGAACAGTGAGCTTGCTCAGAACAAAAGAACTGTGCTTCCTACACACATGGCTGTATCTAGTTCAATTCTTATTAGGAAAGTGACAAGAACAGTAGATCCTCTTCAGTGCAATACACTGTACATGCTGGGAAAAGAAGCCAGTGCTATTTGCCCTATGTATGACAATGGGAGCACAGTAGTGACTCTTCTTACCAGAAAACATCTCTTGCTCGTAGGAACAGAAACTGCATGTGATTCAACTCCATTTAGGACTTGCAAACAAACACTAGCTCGCCTTACAAGAAACACACTCTGCTTTTGAGAAAAGAGCACTCTGCTACTCTACTGTGTTTCCTATAGGGCCTGAACAGTGAGCTTTCTCAGAACAAAGGAACTGTGCTTCCTACACACACGGGCTATATCTAGTTCAACTCTGTGTAGGAAACTGACAAGAACAGTAGATCCTCTTCAGTCCAATACACTGTACTTGCTGGGAACAGACATGAGTGCTATTTGTGCTGTGTATGTCAAAGGGAGTGCAATAGTGACTTTCCTTACCAGAAAAGAACTCTTACGCGTATAACCAAAAACTGCATGTGATTAAACTCCACTTAGGACTGGGAAACAAACGCTAGCTCACCTTACAAGAAACACACTCTCCTTTTGAGAAAAGAGCACTCTTCCACTCTACTGTGTTTCCTATAGGGCCAGAACAGTGAGCTTGCTCAGAACAAAAGAACTGTGCTTCCTACACACACGGGCCATATCTAGTTCAACTCTGCTTAGGAAACTGACGAGAACAGTAGCTCCTCTTCAGTCCAATACACTGTACTTGCTGGGAACAGATGCGAGTGCTATTTGCCCTGTGTACGACAATGGGATGGCAATAGTGACTCTTCTTACCAGAAAACAACTCTTGCTCTTAGTACCAGTAACTGCATGTGATTCAACTTCACTTAGGACTGGGAAACAAACGCTAGCTCGCCTTACAAGAAACACACTCTGCTTTTGAGAAAAGAGCACTCTTCTACTCTACTGTGTTTCCTATGGTGTCCGAACAGTGAGCTTGCTCAGAACAAAAGAACTGTGCTTCCTATACACACCGGCCATATCTAGTTCAACTCTGCTTAGTAAACTGACAAGAACAGTAGATCCCCTTCAGTCCAATACACTGTACTTGCTGGAAACAGACGTGAGTGCTATTTGCACTGTGTACGGCATTGGGAGCGCAATAGTGACTCTTTTTACCAGAAAACATCTCTTGCTCGTAGGGCCAGAAACTGCATGTGATTCAACTCCACTTTGGACTGGGAAACAAATGCTAGCTTGCCTTACAAGAAACAAGCTCTGCTTTTGAGAATAGTGCACACTTCTACTCTACTGTGTTTCCTATGGGGTCCGAACAGTGAGCTTGCTCAGAACAAAAGAACTGTGCTTCCTACACACACGGGCCATATCTAGTTCAATTATGCTTAGGCAACTGACAAGAACAGTAGATCCCCTTCAGTCCAATACACTGTACTTGCTGGGAACAGACTCCAGTGCTATTTGCACTGTGTATGACAATGGGAGCGCAATAGTGACTCTTCTTACCAGAAAACAACTCTTGCTTGTAGGACCAGAAACTGCATGTGATTCAACTCCATTTAGGTCTGGGAAGCAAACGCTAGCTTGCCTTACAAGAAACAAACTCTGCTTTTGAGAAAAGATGACTCTTCTACTCCTCTGTGTTTCCTATAGGGCTAGAACAGTGACCTTGCTCAGAACAAAATAATTGTGCTTCATACACACACGGGCCATATCTAGTTCAACTCTGCTTAGGAACCTAACAAGAACAGTAGATCCTCTTCAGTCCAATACACTGTACATGCTGGGAACAAATGCCAGTGCTATTTGCCCTGTGTATGACAATGGGAGCGCAATAGTGACTCTTCTTAGCAGAAAAAACTCTTGCTTGTAGGACCAGAAACTGCATGTGATTCAAGTCCATTTAGGACTGGGAAACAAACGCTAGCTCGACTTACAAGAAACACACTCTGCTTTTGAGAAAAGAGTAATCTTCTACTCTACTGTGTTTCCTATAGGGCCAGAACAGTGAGCTTGCTCAGAAAAAAAGAACTGTGCTTCCTACACACACGTCACATATCTAGTTCAACTCTGCATCAGAAACTGACCAGAACAGTCCAATACACTGTACATGCTGGGAACAGACGCCAGTGCTATTTGCCCTGTGTATGGCAATGGGAGCACAAGAGTGACTCTTCTTACCAGAAAACAACTCTTGCTCGTAGGACCAGAAACTGCATGTGATTCAACTCCATTTAGGTCTGGGAAGCAAACGCTAGCTCGCCTTACAAGAAACACACTCTGCTTTTGAGAAAAGAGCACTCTTCTACTCTACTGTGTTTCCTATGGGGTCCGAACAGTGAGCTTGCTCAGAACAAAAGAACTGTGCTTCCTATACACACGGGCCACATCTAGTTCAACTCTAGTTAGGAAACTGACAAGAACAGTAGCTCCTCTTCAGTTCAATACACTGTACTTGATTGGAACAGACGCAAGTGTTATTTGTACTGTATATGGCAATGGGAGCACAATAGTGACTCTTCTTACCAAAATACAACTCTACTCGTAGGACCAGAAACTGCATGTGATTCAAATTCATTTAGGACTGGGAAACAAAACTAGCTCGCCTTACAAGAAACACACTCTGCTTTTGAGAAAAGAGCACTGAGTTTCCTATGGGGTCTGCACAGTGAGCTAGCTCAGAACAAAAGAGCTGTGCTTCCTATACACACGGGCCATATCTAGTTCAACTCTGCTTAGGAAACTGACAAGAACAGTAGCTCCTCTTCAGTCCAATACACTGTACTTGCTGGGAACAGACGTGAGTGCTATTTGTGCTGTGTATGGCAAAGGGAGCGCAATAGTGACTTTCCTTACCAGAAAACAACTCTTGCGCGTATGACCAAAAACTGCATGTGATTAAACTCCATTTAGGGGTGGGAAACAAACGCTAGCTCACCTTACAAGAAGCACACTCTGCTTTTGAGAAAAGAGCACTCTTCTACTCTACTGTGTTTCCTATGTGGTCCGAACAGTGAGCTTGCTCAGAACAAAAGAACTGTGCTTCCTATACACACCGGACATATCTAGTTCAACTCTGCTTAGTAAACTGACAAGAACAGTAGATCCCCTTCAGTCCAATACACTGTACTTGCTGGAAACAGACGTGAGTGCTATTTGCACTGTGTACGGCATTGGGAGCGCAATAGTGACTCTTTTTACCAGAAAACATCCCTTGCTCGTAGGGCCAGAAACTGCATGTGATTCAACTCCACTTAGGACTGGGAAACAAATGCTAGCTTGCCTTACAAGAAACACACTCTGCTTTTGAGAAAAGAGCACTCTTCTACTCTACTGTGTTTCCTATGGGGTCCGAACAGTGAGCTTGCTCAGAACAAAAGAACTGTGCTTCCTATACACACCGGCCATATCTAGTTCAACTCTGCTTAGGAAACTGACAAGAACAGTAGATCCCCTTCAGTCCAATACACTGTACTTGCTGGAAACAGACGTGAGTGCTATTTGCACTGTGTACGGCATTGGGAGCGCAATAGTGACTCTTTTTACCAGAAAACATCTCTTGCTCGTAGGGCCAGAAACTGCATGTGATTCAACTCCACTTAGGACTGGGAAACACACGCTAGCTTGCCTTACAAGAAACAAGCGCTGCTTTTGAGAAAAGGGCACACTTCTACTCTACTGTGTTTTCTATAGGGCCAGAACAGTGAGCTTGCTCAGAACAAAAGAACTGTGCT
The DNA here is from genome assembly GCF_949786415.1 of Peromyscus eremicus. NCBI lineage: Eukaryota > Metazoa > Chordata > Mammalia > Rodentia > Cricetidae > Peromyscus > Peromyscus eremicus. Next base: position 51,278 of record NW_026735060.1, read on the forward strand.
TCCTACACACACGGGCCATATCTAGTTCAACTCTGCTTAGGAAACTAAAGAGAACAGTAGCTCCTCTTCAGTCTAATACAATGTAATTGCTGGGAACGGACGCGAGAGCTATTTGCACTGTGTACAGCAATGGGAGCACAATAGTGACTCTTCCTACCAGAAAACACCTCTGGCTCTTAGGACCAGAAACTGCATGTGATTCAATTCCACTTAGGACTGGGAAACAAACACTAGCTTGCCTTACAAGAAACAACCTCTGCTTTTGAGAATAGGGCACACTTCTACTCTACTGTGATTCCTATGGGGTCCGAACAGTGAGCTTGCTCAGAACAAAAGAACTGTGCTTCCTACACACACGGGCCATATCTAGTTCAATTATGCTTAGGCAACTGACAAGAACAGTAGATCCCCTTCAGTCCTATACACTGTACTTGCTGGGAACAGACTCCAGTGCTATTTGCACTGTGTATGACAATGGGAGCGCTATAGTGACTCTTCATACCAGAAAACAACTCTTGCTCGTAGGACCAGAAACTGCATGTGATTCAACTCCATTTCGGTCTGGGAAGCAAACGCTAGCTTGCCTTACAAGAAACACACTCTGTTTTTGAGAAAAGATGACTCTTCTACTCCCCTGTGTTTCCTATAGGGCCAGAACAGTGAGCTTGCTCAGAACAAAATAAATGTGCTTCATACACACACGGGCCATATCTAGTTCAACTCTGCTTAGGAACCTAACAAGAACAGTAGATCCTCTTCAGTCCAATACACTGTACATGCTGGGAACAAATGCCAGTGCTATTTGCCCTGTGTATGACAATGGGAGCACAATAGTGACTCTTCTTACCAGAAAAAACTCTTGCTTGTAGGACCAGAAACTGCATGTGATTCAAGTCTATTTAGGACTGGGAAACAAACGCTGGCTCGACTTACAAGAAACACACTCTGCTTTTGAGAAAAGAGTACTCTTCTACTCTACTGTGTTTCCTATAGGGCCAGAACAGTGAGCTTGCTCAGAACAAAAGAACTGTGCTTCCTACACACACGGGCCATATCTAGTTCAACTCTGCTTAGGAAACTAACGAGAACAGTAGCTCCTCTTCAGTCCAATACACTGTACTTGCTGGGAACAGACGCGAGTGCTATTTGCACTGTGTACAGCAATGGGAGCACAATAGTGACTCTTCCTACCAGAAAACACCTCTGGCTCTTAGGACCAGAAACTGCATGTGATTCAACTCCACTTAGGACTGGGAAACAAACGCTAGCTTGCCTTACAAGAAACAAGCTCTGCTTTTGAGAATAGTGCACACTTCTACTCTACTGTGTTTCCTATGGGGTCCGAACAGTGAGCTTGCTCAGAACAAAAGAACTGTGCTTCCTACACACACGGGCCATATCTAGTTCAATTATGCTTAGGCAACTGACAAGAACAGTAGATCCCCTTCAGTCCAATACACTGTACTTGCTGGGAACAGACTCCAGTGCTATTTGCACTGTGTATAACAATGGGAGCGCAATAGTGACTCTTCTTACCAGAAAACAACTCTTGCTCGTAGGACCAGAAACTGCATGTGATTCAACTCCATTTAGGTCTGGGAAGCAAACGCTAGCTTGCCTTACAAGAAACACACTCTGCTTTTGAGAAAAGATGACTCTTCTACTCCTCTGTGTTTCCTATAGGGCTAGAACAGTGACCTTGCTCAGAACAAAATAATTGTGCTTCATACACACACGGGCCATATCTAGTTCAACTCTGCTTAGGAACCGAACAAGAACAGTAGATCCTCTTCAGTCCAATACACTGTACATGCTGGGAACAAATGCCAGTGCTATTTGCCCTGTGTATGAAAATGGGAGCGCAATAGTGACTCTTCTTACCAGAAAAAACTCTTGCTTGTAGGACCAGAAACTGCATGTGATTCAAGTCCATTTAGGACTGGGAAACAAACGCTAGCTCGACTTACAAGAAACACACTCTGCTTTTGAGAAAAGAGTAATCTTCTACTCTACTGTGTTTCCTATAGGGCCAGAACAGTGAGCTTGCTCAGAAAAAAAGAACTGTGCTTCCTACACACACGTCACATATCTAGTTCAACTCTGCATCAGAAACTGACAAGAACAGTCCAATACACTGTACATGCTGGGAACAGACGCCAGTGCTATTTGCCCTGTGTATGGCAATGGGAGCACAATAGTGACTCTTCTTACCAGAAAACAACTCTTGCTCGTAGGACCAGAAACTGCATGTGATTCAACTCCATTTAGGTCTGGGAAGCAAACGCTAGCTCGCCTTACAAGAAACACACTCTGCTTTTGAGAAAAGAGCACTCTTCTACTCTACTGTGTTTCCTATGGGGTCCGAACAGTGAGCTTGCTCAGAACAAAAGAACTGTGCTTCCTATACACACGGGCCACATCTAGTTCAACTCCAGTTAGGAAACTGACAAGAACAGTAGCTCCTCTTCAGTTCAATACACTGTACTTGATTGGAACAGACGCAAGTGTTATTTGCACTGTGTATGGCAATGGGAGCGCAATAGTGACTCTTCTTACCAGAAAACAACTCTTGCCCTTAGGACCAGAAACTGCATGTGATTCAACTCCATTTAGGACTGGGAAGCAAACGCTAGGTCGCCTTACACTAAACACACTCTGCTTTTGAGAAAAGAGCACTCTTCTACTCTAATGTGTTTCCTATAGGCCAGAACAGTGAGCTTGCTCAGTACAAAGGAACTGTACTTCCTACACACACGGGCCATATCTAGTTCAACTCTGCATAGGAAATTGACAAGAACAGTAGATCCTCTTCAGTCCAATACACTGTACAGGCTGGGAACAGACAACAGTGCTATTTGCCCTGTGTATGACAATGCGAGCGCAATAGTGACTCTTCTTACCAGAAAACAACTCTTGCTTGTAGGACCAGAAACTGCATGTGATTCAATTCCATTTAGGTCTGGGAAGCAAACGCTATCTCACCTTACAAGAAACACACTCTGCTTTTGAGAAAAGAGCACTCTTCTACTCTACTGTGTTTCCTATAGGGCCAGAACAGTGAGCTTGCTCAGAACAAAAGAACTTTGCTTCCTACACACATGGCCGTATCTAGTTCACTTCTGCTTAGGAAACTGACAAGAACAGTAGATCCTCTTCAGTCCAATACACTGTACATGCTGGGAACAGACGCCAGTGTTATTTGCCCTGTGTATGACAATGGGAGCGCAATAGTGACTTTCCTTACCAGAAAACAACTCTTGCTCTTATGTCCAGAAAATGCATGTGATTCAACTCCATTTAGGACTGGGAAACAAACACTATCTTGCCTTACAAGAAACACACTCTGCTTTTGAGAAAAGAGTACTCTTCTACTCTACTGTGTTTCCTATAGGGCCAGAACAGTGAGCTTGCTCAGAACAAAAGAACTGTGCTTCCTACACACACGGGCCATATCTAGTTCAACTCTGCTTAGGAAACTAACGAGAACAGTAGCTCCTCTTCAGTCCAATACACTGTACTTGCTGGGAACAGACGCGAGTGCTATTTGCACTGTGTACAGCAATGGGAGCACAATAGTGACTCTTCCTACCAGAAAACACCTCTGGCTCTTAGGACCAGAAACTGCATGTGATTCAACTCCACTTAGGACTGGGAAACAAACGCTAGCTTGCCTTACAAGAAACAAGCTCTGCTTTTGAGAATAGTGCACACTTCTACTCTACTGTGTTTCCTATGGGGTCCGAACAGTGAGCTTGCTCAAAACAAAAGAACTGTGCTTCCTACACACACGGGCCATATCTAGTTCAATTATGCTTAGGCAACTGACAAGAACAGTAGATCCCCTTCAGTCCAATACACTGTACTTGCTGGGAACAGACTCCAGTGCTATTTGCACTGTGTATAACAATGGGAGCGCAATAGTGACTCTTCTTACCAGAAAACAACTCTTGCTCGTAGGACCAGAAACTGCATGTGATTCAACTCCATTTAGGTCTGGGAAGCAAACGCTAGCTTGCCTTACAAGAAACACACTCTGCTTTTGAGAAAAGATGACTCTTCTACTCCTCTGTGTTTCCTATAGGGCTAGAACAGTGACCTTGCTCAGAACAAAATAATTGTGCTTCATACACACACGGGCCATATCTAGTTCAACTCTGCTTAGGAACCGAACAAGAACAGTAGATCCTCTTCAGTCCAATACACTGTACATGCTGGGAACAAATGCCAGTGCTATTTGCCCTGTGTATGAAAATGGGAGCGCAATAGTGACTCTTCTTACCAGAAAAAACTCTTGCTTGTAGGACCAGAAACTGCATGTGATTCAAGTCCATTTAGGACTGGGAAACAAACGCTAGCTCGACTTACAAGAAACACACTCTGCTTTTGAGAAAAGAGTAATCTTCTACTCTACTGTGTTTCCTATAGGGCCAGAACAGTGAGCTTGCTCAGAAAAAAAGAACTGTGCTTCCTACACACACGTCACATATCTAGTTCAACTCTGCATCAGAAACTGACAAGAACAGTCCAATACACTGTACATGCTGGGAACAGACGCCAGTGCTATTTGCCCTGTGTATGGCAATGGGAGCACAATAGTGACTCTTCTTACCAGAAAACAACTCTTGCTCGTAGGACCAGAAACTGCATGTGATTCAACTCCATTTAGGTCTGGGAAGCAAACGCTAGCTCGCCTTACAAGAAACACACTCTGCTTTTGAGAAAAGAGCACTCTTCTACTCTACTGTGTTTCCTATGGGGTCCGAACAGTGAGCTTGCTCAGAACAAAAGAACTGTGCTTCCTATACACACGGGCCACATCTAGTTCAACTCCAGTTAGGAAACTGACAAGAACAGTAGCTCCTCTTCAGTTCAATACACTGTACTTGATTGGAACAGACGCAAGTGTTATTTGCACTGTGTATGGCAATGGGAGCGCAATAGTGACTCTTCTTACCAGAAAACAACTCTTGCCCTTAGGACCAGAAACTGCATGTGATTCAACTCCATTTAGGACTGGGAAGCAAACGCTAGGTCGCCTTACACTAAACACACTCTGCTTTTGAGAAAAGAGCACTCTTCTACTCTAATGTGTTTCCTATAGGCCAGAACAGTGAGCTTGCTCAGTACAAAGGAACTGTACTTCCTACACACACGGGCCATATCTAGTTCAACTCTGCATAGGAAATTGACAAGAACAGTAGATCCTCTTCAGTCCAATACACTGTACAGGCTGGGAACAGACAACAGTGCTATTTGCCCTGTGTATGACAATGCGAGCGCAATAGTGACTCTTCTTACCAGAAAACAACTCTTGCTTGTAGGACCAGAAACTGCATGTGATTCAATTCCATTTAGGTCTGGGAAGCAAACGCTATCTCACCTTACAAGAAACACACTCTGCTTTTGAGAAAAGAGCACTCTTCTACTCTACTGTGTTTCCTATAGGGCCAGAACAGTGAGCTTGCTCAGAACAAAAGAACTTTGCTTCCTACACACATGGCCGTATCTAGTTCACTTCTGCTTAGGAAACTGACAAGAACAGTAGATCCTCTTCAGTCCAATACACTGTACATGCTGGGAACAGACGCCAGTGTTATTTGCCCTGTGTATGACAATGGGAGCGCAATAGTGACTTTCCTTACCAGAAAACAACTCTTGCTCTTATGTCCAGAAAATGCATGTGATTCAACTCCATTTAGGACTGGGAAACAAACACTATCTTGCCTTACAAGAAACACACTCTGCTTTTGAGAAAAGAGCACTCTTCTACTCTACTGTGTTTCCTATAGGGCCAGAAAGTGAGCTTGCTCAGAACAAAAGAACTGTGCTTCCTATACACACGGGCCATATCTAGTTCAACTCTGCTCAGGTAACTGACAAGAACAGTATCTCCTCTTCAGTCCAATACACTGTACTTGATTGGAAAAGACGCAAGTGCTATTTGCACTGTGTATGGCAATGGGAGCACAAGAGTGACTCTTCTTACCAAAAAACAACTCTACTCGTAGGACCAGAAACTGCATGTGATTCAACTTCATTTACGACTGGGAAACAAAAGCTAGCTCGCCTTACAAGAAACACACTCTGCTTTTGAAAAAAGAGTACTCTTCTACTCTACTGTGTTTCCTATGGGGTCCGAACAGTTAGCTTGCTCAGAACAAATGAACTGTGCTTCCTACACACACGGGCCATATCTAGTTCAACTCTGCTTAGGAACCTGACAAGAACAGTAGCTCCTCTTCAGTCCAATACACTGTACTTGCTGGGAACAGACGCGAGTGCTATTTCCACTGTGTATGGCAATGGGAGCGCAATAGTGAATTTCCTTACCAGAAACCAACTCTTGCTCGTAGGAACGGAAACTGCATGTGATTCAACTCCATTTAAGACTGGGAAACAAACGCTAGCTCGCCTTACAAGAAACACACTCTGCTTTTGAGGAAAGAGCACTCTTCTACTCTGCTGTGTTTCCTATATGGCCAGAACAGTGAGCTTGCTGAGTACAAAAGAACTGTGCTTCCTACACACATGGGCCATATCTAGTTCAACTCTGCTTAGGAAGCTGACAAGAACAGTAGATCCTCTTCAGTCCAATACACTGTACATGCTGAGAACAGAGGCCAGTGCTATTTGCCCTGTGTATGACAATGGGAGCGCAATAGTGACTCTTATTACAAGAAAAAACTCTTGCTCGTAGGACCAGAAACTGCACGTGATTCAACCCCATTTAGGACTGGGAAACAAACGCTAGCTCGCCTTACAAGAAAAACACTCTGCTTTTGAGAAAAGAGCACTCTTCTACTCTACTGTGTTTCCTATAGGACTAGAACAGTGAGCTTGCTCAGAACAAAAGAACTGTGCTTCCTACACACACGGGCCATATCTAGTTGAATTCTGCTTAGGAAACTGACAAGAACAGTAGATCCTCTTCAGTCCAATACACTGTACACGCTGGGTACAGACGCCAGTGCTATTTGCACTGTGTATGGCAATGGGAGCGCAATAGTGACTCTTCTTACCAGAAAACAACTCTTGCTCATAGGACCAAAAACTGCATTTGATTCAACTCCATTTAGGACTGGGAAACAAACGCTAGCTCACCTTACAAGAAACACACTCCGCTTTTGAGAAAAGAGCACTCTTTTCTCTACTGTGTTTCCTATGGGGTTCGAACAGTGAGCTTGCTCAGAACAAAAGAACTGTGCTTCCTACACACACGGGCCTTATCTAGTTCAACTTTGCTTAGGAAACTGACATGAACAGTAGCTCCTCTTCAGACCAATACACTGTACTTGCTGGAAACAGACGCGAGTGTTATTTGTACTATGTATGGCAATGGGAGCGCAATAGTGACTCTTCTTACCAGAAAACAACTCTTGCTCGTAGGACCAAAAACTGCATTTGATTCAACTCCATTTAGGACTGGGAAACAAACACTAGCTCGCCTTACAAGAAACGCACTCTGCTTTTGAGAAAAGAGCACTCTTCTACTCTACTGTGTTTTCTATGGTGTCCGAACAGTGAGCTTGCTGAGAACAAAAGAACTGTGCTTCCTACACACACGGGCCATATCTAGTTCAACTCTGCTTAGGAAACTGACAAGAACAGTAGCTCCTCTTCAGTCCAATACACTGTACTTCCTGGGAACAGACGAGAGGGCTATTTGCACTATGTATGGCAAAGGGAGTGCAATAGTCACTCTTCTTACCAGAAAATAACTCTTGCTCGTAGGACCAAAAACTGCATTTGATTCAACTCCATTTAGGACTGGGAAACAAATGCTAGCTCGCCTTACAAGAAACACACTCTGCTTTTGAGAAAAGAGCACTCTTCTACTCTACTGTGTTACCTATAGGGCCAGTACAGTGAGCTTGCTCAGAACAAAAGAACTGTGCTTCCTACACAAATGGCCATATCCACTTCAATTCTGCTTAGGAAACTGACAAGAACAGTAGCTCCTCTTCAGTCCAATACACTGTACTTGCTGGGAACAGATGCGTTTTCTATTTGCACTGTGTTTGGCAATTGGAGCGCAATAGTGACTTTCCTTACCAGAAAACAACTCTTGCGTGTAGGACCAAAAACTGCATGTGATTCAACTCCATTTAGGACTGGGAAACAAATGCTAGCTCCCCTTACAAGAAACACACTCTGCTTTTGAGAAAAGAGCACTGAGTTTCCTATGGCGTCCGCACAGTGAGCTTGCTCAGAACAAAAGAACTGTGCTTCCTACACACTCGGGCCATATCTAGTTCAAATCTGCAGAGGAAACTGACAAGAACAGTAGATGCTCTTCAGTCCAATACACTGTACAGGCTGGTAACAGACGCCAGTGCTATTTGCCCTGTGTATGACAATGCGAGCACAATAGTGACTCTTCTTACCAGAAAACAACTCTTGCTTGTAGGACCAGAAACTGCATGTGATTCAACTCCATTTAGATCTGGGAAGCCAACGCTATCTCGCCTTTCAAGAAACACACTCTGCTTTTGAGAAAAGAGCACTCTTCTACTCTACTGTGTTTCCTATAGGGCCAGAACAGTGAGCTTGCTCAGAACAAAAGAACTGTGCTTCCTACACACATGGCCGTATCTAGTTCAATTCTGCATAGGAAGCTGACAAGAACAGTAGATCCTCTTCAGTCCAATACACTGTACATGCTGGGAACAGACGCCATTGCTATTTGCCCTGTGTATGACAATCAGAGCGCAATAGTGACTTTCCTTACCAGAAAACAACTCTTGCTCTTACGTCCAGAAAATGCATGTGATTCAAATCCATTTAGCACTGGGAAACAAATGCTATCTCGCCTTACAAGAAACACACTCTGCTTTTGAGAAAAGAGCACTCTTCTACTCTACTGTGTTTCCTATAGGGCCAGAAAGTGAGCTTACTCAGAACAAAAGAACTGTGCTTCCTATACACACGGGCCATATCTAGTTCACTCTGCTCAGGAAACTGACAAGAACAGTATCTCCTCTTCAGTCCAATACACTGTACTTGATTGGAAAAGACGCAAGTGCTATTGCACTGTGTATGGCAATGGGAGCGCAAGAGTGATTCTTCTTACCAAAAAACAACTCTACTCGTAGGACCAGAAACTACATGTGATTCAACTTCATTTACGACTGGGAAACAAAAGTTAGCTCGCCTTACAAGAAACACACTCTGCTTTTGAGAAAAGAGTACTCTTCTACTCTACTGTGTTTCCTATGGGGTCCGAACAGTTAGCTTGCTCAGAACAAATGAACTGTGCTTCCTACACACACGGGCCATATCTAGTTCAAGTCTTCTTAGGAAACTGACAAAAACAGTAGCTACTCTTCAATCCAATACACTGTACTTGCTGAGAGCAAACGCGAGTGCTATTTGCACTGTGTATGGCAATGGGAGCGCAATAGTGACTCTTCTTACCAGAAAACAACTCTTGCCCTTAGGACCAGAAACTGCATGTGATTCAACTCCATTTAGGACTGGGAAGCAAACGCTAGGTCGCCTTACACTAAACACACTCGGCTTTTGAGAAAAGAGCACTCTTCTACACTACTGTGTTTCCTATGGGGTCCGAACAGTGAGCTTGCTGAGAACAACAGAACTGTGCTTCCTACACACGGGCCATATCTAGTTCAACTCTGCTTAGGATCCTGACAAGAACAGTAGCTCCTCTTCAGTCCAATACACTGTACTTGCTGGGAACAGACGCGAGTGCTATTTGCACTGTGTATGGCAATGGGAGCGCAATAGTGAATTTCCTTACCAGAAACCAACTCTTGCTCGTAGGAACGGAAACTGCATGTCATTCAACTCCATTTAAGACTGGGAAACAAACGCTAGCTCGCCTTACAAGAAACACACTCTGCTTTTGAGGAAAGAGCACTCTTCTACTCTTCTGTGTTTCCTATAGGGCCAGAACAGTGAGCTTGCTCAGAAAAAAAGAACTGTGCTTCCTACACAAATGGCCATATCCAGTTAAATTCTGCTTAGGAAACTGACAAGAACAGTAGCTCCTCTTCAGTCCAATACACTGTACTTGCTGGGAACAGATGCGAGTGCTATTTGCACTGTGTTTGGCAATGGGAGCGCAATAGTGACTTTTTTTTACCAGAACAACTCTTGCGCGTGGGACCAAAAACTGCATGTGATTCAACTCCATTTAGGACTGGCAAACAAACGCTAGCTCGCCTTACAAGAAACACACTCTGCTTTTGAGAAAAGAGCACTCTTCTACTCTAATGTGTTTCCTATAGGGCCAGAACAGTGAACTTGCTCAGTACAAAGGAACTGTGCTTCCTACACACGGGCCATATCTAGTTCAACTCTGCAGAGGAAATTGACAAGAACAGTAGATCCTCTTCAGTCCAATACACTGTACAGGCTGGGAACAGACACCAGTGCTATTTGCCCTGTGTATGACAATGCGAGCGCAATAGTGACTCTTCTTACCAAAAACAACTCTTGCTTGTAGGACCAGAAACTGTATGTGATTCAATTCCATTTAGGTCTGGGAAGCAAACGCTATCTCACCTTACAAGAAACACACTCTGCTTTTGAGAAAAGAGCACTCTTCTACTCTACTGTGTTTCCTATAGGGCCAGAACAGTGAGCTTGCTCAGAACAAAAGAACTTTGCTTCCTACACACATGGCCGTATCTAGTTCACTTCTGCTTAGGAAACTGACAAGAACAGTAGATCCTCTTCAGTCCAATACACTGTACATGCTGGGAACAGACGCCAGTGCTATTTGCCCTGTGTATGACAATCGGAGCGCAATAGTGACTTTCCTTACCAGAAAACAACTCTTGCTCTTATGTCCAGAAAATGCATGTGATTCAACTCCATTTAGGACTGGGAAACAAACACTATCTTGCCTTACAAGAAACACACTCTGCTTTTGAGAAAAGAGCACTCTTCTACTCTACTGTGTTTCCTATAGAGCCAGAAAGTGAGCTTGCTCAGAACAAAAGAACTGTGCTTCCTATACACACGGGCCATATCTAGTTCAACTCTGCTCAGGAAACTGACAAGAACAGTATCTCCTCTTCAGTCCAATACACTGTACTTGATTGGAAAAGACGCAAGTGCTATTTGCACTGTGTATGGCAATGGGAGCACAAGAGTGACTCTTCTTACCAAAAAACAACTCTACTCGTAGAACCAGAAACTGCATGTGATTCAACTTCATTTACGACTGGGAAACAAAAGCTAGCTCGCCTTACAAGAAACACACTCTGCTTTTGAGAAAAGAGTACTCTTCTACTCTACTGTGTTTCCTATGGGGTCCGAACAGTTAGCTTGATCAGAACAAATGAACTGTGCTTCCTACACACCCGGGCCATATCTAGTTCAACTCTGCTTAGGAACGTGACAAGAACAGTAGCTCCTCTTCAGTCCAATACACTGTACTTGCTGGGAACAGACGCGAGTTCTATTTCCACTGTGTGTGGCAATGGGAGCGCAATAGTGAATTTCCTTACCAGAAACCAACTCTTGCTCGTAGGAATGGAAACTGCATGTGATTCAACTCCATTTAAGACTGGGAAACAAACGCTAGCTCGCCTTACAAGAAACACACTCTGCTTTTGAGGAAAGAGTACTCTTCTACTCTACTGTGTTTCCTATATGGCCAGAACAGTGAGCTTGCTGAGTACAAAAGAACTGTGCTTCCTACACACATGGGCCATATCTAGTTCAACTCTGCTTAGGAAGCTGACAAGAACAGTAGATCCTCTTCAGTCCAATACACTGTACATGCTGAGAACAGAGGCCAGTGCTATTTGCCCTGTGTATGACAATGGGAGCGCAATAGTGACTCTTATTACCAGAAAAAACTCTTGCTCGTAGGACCAGAAACTGCATGTGATTCAACCCCATTTAGGACTGGGAAACAAACGCTTGCTCGCCTTACAAGAAAAACACTCTGCTTTTGAGAAAAGAGCACTCTTCTAATCTACTGTGTTTCCTATAGGACTAGAACAGTGAGCTTGCTCAGAACAAAAGAACTGTGCTTCCTACACACACGGGCCATATCTAGTTGAATTCTGCTTAGGAAACTGACAAGAACAGTAGATCCTCTTCAGTCCAATATACTGTAAATGCTGGGTACAGACGCCAGTGCTATTTGCACTGTGTATGGCAATGGGAGCGCAATAGTGACTCTTCTTACCAGAAAACAACTCTTGCTCATAGGACCAAAAACTGCATTTGATTCAACTCCATTTAGGACTGGGAAACACACGGTAGCTCGCCTTATAAGAAACACACTCTGCTTTTGAGAAAAGAGCACTCTTTTCTCTACTGTGTTTCCTATGGGGTTCGAACAGTGAGCTTGCTCAGAACAAAAGAACTGTGCTTCCTACACACACGGACCTTATCTAGTTCAACTTTGCTTAGGAAACTGACATGAACAGTAGCTCCTCTTCAGACCAATACACTGTACTTGCTGGAAACAGACGCGAGTGTTATTTGTACTATGTATGGCAATGGGAGCGCAATAGTGACTCTTCTTACCAGAAAACAACTCTTGCTCCTGGACCAAAAACTGCATTTGATTCAACTCCATTTAGGACTGGGAAACAAACGCTAGCTCGCCTTACAAGAAACACACTCTGCTTTTGAGAAAAGAGCACTCTTCTACTCTACTGTGTTTTCTATGGTGTCCGAACAGTGAGCTTGCTGAGAACAAAAGAACTGTGCTTCCTACACACACGGGCCATATCTAGTTCAACTCTGCTTAGGAAACTGACAAGAACAGTAGCTCCTCTTCAGTCCAATACACTGTACTTGCTGGGAACAGACGAGAGGGCTATTTGCACTATGTATGGCAAAGGGAGTGCAATAGTCACTCTTTTTACCAGAAAATAACTCTTGCTCGTAGGACCAAAAACTGCATTTGATTCAACTCCATTTAGGACTGGGAAACAAATGCTAGCTCGCCTTACAAGAAACACACTCTGCTTTTGAGAAAAGAGCACTCTTCTACTCTACTGTGTTACCTATAGGGAAAGTACAGTGAGCTTGCTCAGAACAAAAGAACTGTGCTTCCTACACAAATGGCCATATCCACTTCAATTCTGCTTAGGAAACTGACAAGAACAGTAGCTCCTCTTCAGTCCAATACACTGTACTTCCTGGGAACAGATGCGTTTTCTATTTGCACTGTGTTGGGCAATGGGAGCGCAATAGTGATTTTCCTTACCAGAAAACAACTCTTGCGTGTAGGACCAAAAACTGCATGTGATTCAACTCCATTTAGGACTGGGAAACAAATGCTAGCTCGCCTTACAAGAAACACACTCTGCTTTTGAGAAAAGAGCACAGAGTTTCCTATGGGGTCCGCACAGTGAGCTTGCTCAGAACAAAAGAACTGTGCTTCCTACACACACGGGCCATATCTAGTTCAACTCTGCAGAGGAAACTGACAAGAACAGTAGATGCTCTTCAGTCCAATACACTGTACATGCTGGGAACAGACGCCAGTGCTATTTGCCCTGTGTATGACAATCGGAGCGCAATAGTGACTTTCCTTACCAGAAAACAACTCTTGCTCTTACGTCCAGAAAATGCATGTGATTCAACTCCATTTAGGACTGGGAAACAAATGCTATCTCGCCTTACAAGAAACACACTCTGCTTTTGAGAAAAGAGCACTCTTCTACTCTACTGTGTTTCCTATAGGGCCAGAAAGTGAGCTTACTCAGAACAAAAGAACTGTGCTTCCTATACACACGGGCCATATCTAGTTCACTCTGCTCAGGAAACTGACAAGAACAGTATCTCCTCTTCAGTCCAATACACTGTACTTGATTGGAAAAGACGCAAGTGCTATTGCACTGTGTATGGCAATGGGAGCGCAAGAGTGACTCTTCTTACCAAAAAACAACTCTACTCGTAGGACCAGAAACTACATGTGATTCAACTTCATTTACGACTGGGAAACAAAAGTTAGCTCGCCTTACAAGAAACACACTCTGCTTTTGAGAAAAGAGTACTCTTCTACTCTACTGTGTTTCCTATGGGGTCCGAACAGTTAGCTTGCTCAGAACAAATGAACTGTGCTTCCTACACACACGGGCCATATCTAGTTCAAGTCTTCTTAGGAAACTGACAAGAACAGTAGCTCCTCTTCAATCCAATACACTGTACTTGCTGAGAGCAAACGCGAGTGCTATTTGCACTGTGTATGGCAATGGGAGCGCAATAGTGACTCTTCTTACCAGAAAACAACTCTTGCCCTTAGGACCAGAAACTGCATGTGATTCAACTCCATTTAGGACTGGGAAGCAAACGCTAGGTCGCCTTACACTAAACACACTCGGCTTTTGAGAAAAGAGCACTCTTCTACTCTACTGTGTTTCCTATGTGTTTTCCGAACAGTGAGCTTGCTGAGAACAACAGAACTGTGCTTCCTACACACGGGCCATATCTAGTTCAACTCTGCTTAGGATCCTGACAAGAACAGTAGCTCCTCTTCAGTCCAATACACTATACTTGCTGGGAACAGACACGAGTGCTATTTGCACTGTGTATGGCAATGGGAGCGCAATAGTGAATTTCCTTACCAGAAACCAACTCTTGCTCGTAGGAACAGAAACTGCATGTGATTCAACTCCATTTAAGACTGGGAAACAAACGCTAGCTCGCCTTACAAGAAACACACTCTGCTTTTGAGGAAAGAGCACTCTTCTACTCTACTGTGTTTCCTATATGGCCAGAACAGTGAGCTTGCTGAGAACAAAAGAACTGTGCTTCCTACACACATGGGCCATATCTAGTTCAACTCTGCTTAGGAAGCTGACAAGAACAGTAAATCCTCTTCAGTCCAATACACTGTACATGCTGAGAACAGAGGCCAGTGCTATTTGCCCTGTGTATGACAATATTAGCGCAATAGTGACTCTTATTACCAGAAAAAACTCTTGCTCGTAGGACCAGAAACTGCATGTGATTCAACTCCCTTTAGGACTGGGAAACAAACGCTAGCTAGCCTTACAAGAAACACACTCTGCTTTTGAGAAAAGAGCACTCTTCTACTCTACTGTGTTTCCTATAGGGCTAGAACAGTGAGCTTGCTCAGAACAAAAGAACTGTGCTTCCTACACACACGGGCCATATCTAGTTCAATTCTGCTTTGGAAACTGACAAGAACAGTAGATCCTCTTCAGTCCAATACACTGTACATGCTGGGTACAGACGCCAGTGCTATTTGCACTGTGTATGGCAAAGGGAGCGCAATAGTGACTCTTCTCACCAGAAAACAACTCTTGCTCGTAGGACCAAAAACTGCATTTGATTCAACTCCATTTAGGACTGGGAAACAAACGGTAGCTCGCCTTACAAGAAACACACTCTGCTTTTGAGAAAAGAGCACTCTTCTCTCTACTGTGTTTCCTATGGGGTTCGAACAGTGAGCTTGCTCAGAACAAAAGAACTGTGCTTCCTACACACACGGACATTATCTTGTTCAACTTTGCTTAGGAAACTGACATGAACAGTAGCTCCTCTTCAGACCAATACACTGTACTTGCTGGAAACAGACGCGAGTGTTATTTGTACTATGTATGTCAATGGGAGCACAATAGTGACTTTCCTAGTAGAAAACAACTCTTGCTCGTAGGACCAAAAACTGCATGTGATTCAACTCCATTTAGGACTGGGAAACAAATGCTAGCTCGCCTTACAAGAAACAAACTCTGCTTTTGAGAAAAGAGCACTCTTCTACTCTACTGTGTTACCTATAGGGCCAGTACAGTGAGCTTGCTCAGAACAAAAGAACTGTGCTTCCTACACAAATGGCCATATCCACTTCAATTCTGCTTAGGAAACTGAAAGAACAGTAGCTCTTCTTCAGTCCAATACACTGTACTTGCTGGGAACAGATGCGTTTTCTATTTGCTGTGTTTGGCAATGGGAGCGCAATAGTGACTTTCCTTACGAGAAAACAACTCTTGCGCATAGGACCAAAAACTGCATGTGATTCAACTCCATTTAGGACTGGGAAACAAACGCTAGCTCGCCTTACAAGAAACAAACTCTGCTTTTGAGAAAAGAGCACTCTTCTACTCTAATGTGTTTCCTATAGGGCCAGAACAGTGAGCTTGCTCAGAACAAAGGAACTGTGCTTCCTACACACACGGGCCATATCTAGTTCAACTCTGCTTAGAAAACTGACGAGAACAGTTGCTCCTATTCAGTCCAATACACTGTACTTGCTGGGAACAGATGCAAGTGCTATTTGCACTGTGTACGGCAAAGGGAACACAATAGTGACTCTTTTTACCAGAAAACAACTCTTGCTCTTAGTACCAGTAACTGCATGTGATTCAAATCCATTTAGGACTGGGAAAAAAACACTAGCTCGACTTACAAGAAACACACTCTGCTTTTGAGAAAAGAGCACTCTTCTACTCTACTGTATTTCCTATGGGGTCCGAACAGTGAGCTTGCTCAGAACAAAAGAACTGTACTTCCTGCACACATGGCCATATCTATTTCAATTCTGCTTAGGAAACTGACAAGAACAGTAGATCCTCTTCATTGCAATACACTGTACATGCTGGGAAAAGAAGCCAGTGCTATTTGCCCTGTGTATGACAATGGGAGCACAATAGTGACTCTTCTTACCAGAAAACAACTCTTGCTCTTAGAACCAGAAACTGCATGTGATTCAACTCCATTTAGGACTGGGAAGCAAATGCTAGGTCGCCTTACACTAAACACACTCGGCTTTTGAGAAAAGAGCACTCTTCTACTCTACTGTGTTTCCTATGGGGTCCGAACAGTGAGCTTGCTGAGAACAACAGAACTGTGCTTCCTACACACGGGCCATATCTAGTTCAACTCTGCTTAGGAACCTGACAAGAACAGTAGCTCCTCTTCAGTCCAATACACTGTACTTGCTGGGAACAGACGCGAGTGCTATTTGCACTGTGTATTGCAATGGGAGCGCAATAGTGAATTTCCTTACCAGAAACCAACTCTTGCTCGTAGGAACGGAAACTGCATGTGATTCAACTCCATTTAAGACTGGGAAACAAACGCTAGCTCGCCTTACAAGAAACACACTCTGCTTTAGAGGAAAGAGCACTCTTCTACTCTACTGTGTTTCCTATATGGCCAGAACAGTGAGCTTGCTGAGTACAAAAGAACTGTGCTTCCACACACATGGGCCATATCTAGATCAACTCTGCTTAGGAAGCTGACAAGAACAGTAGATCCTCTTCAGTCCAATACACTGTACATGCTGAAAACAGAGGCCAGTGCTATTTGCCCTGTGTATGACAATGGGAGCGCAATAGTGACTCTTATTACCAGAAAAAACTCTTGCTCGTAGGACCAGAAACTGCATGTGATTCAACTCCATTTAGGACTGGGAAACAAACGCTAGCTCGCCTTACAAGAAACACACTCTGCTTTTGAGGAAAGAGCACTCTTCTACTCTACTGTGTTTCCTATATGGCCAGAACAGTGAGCTTGCTGAGTACAAAAGAACTGTGCTTCCTACACACATGGGCCATATCTAGTTCAACTCTGCTTAGGAAGCTGACAAGAACAGTAAATCCTCTTCAGTCCAATACACTGTACATGCTGAGAACAGAGGCCAGTGCTATTTGCCCTGTGTATGACAATATTAGCGCAATAGTGACTCTTATTACCAGAAAAAACTCTTGCTCGTAGGACCAGAAACTGCATGTGATTCAACTCCCTTTAGGACTGGGAAACAAACGCTAGCTAGCCTTACAAGAAACACACTCTGCTTTTGAGAAAAGAGCACTCTTCTACTCTACTGTGTTTCCTATAGGGCTAGAACAGTGAGCTTGCTCAGAACAAAAGAACTGTGCTTCCTACACACACGGGCCATATCTAGTTCAATTCTGCTTTGGAAACTGACAAGAACAGTAGATCCTCTTCAGTCCAATACACTGTACATGCTGGGTACAGACGCCAGTGCTATTTGCACTGTGTATGGCAAAGGGAGCGCAATAGTGACTCTTCTCACCAGAAAACAACTCTTGCTCGTAGGACCAAAAACTGCATTTGATTCAACTCCATTTAGGACTGGGAAACAAACGGTAGCTCGCCTTACAAGAAACACACTCTGCTTTTGAGAAAAGAGCACTCTTCTCTCTACTGTGTTTCCTATGGGGTTCGAACAGTGAGCTTGCTCAGAACAAAAGAACTGTGCTTCCTACACACACGGACCTTATCTTGTTCAACTTTGCTTAGGAAACTGACATGAACAGTAGCTCCTCTTCAGACCAATACACTGTACTTGCTGGAAACAGACGCGAGTGTTATTTGTACTATGTATGTCAATGGGAGCACAATAGTGACTTTCCTAGTAGAAAACAACTCTTGCTCGTAGGACCAAAAACTGCATGTGATTCAACTCCATTTAGGACTGGGAAACAAATGCTAGCTCGCCTTACAAGAAACAAACTCTGCTTTTGAGAAAAGAGCACTCTTCTACTCTACTGTGTTACCTATAGGGCCAGTACAGTGAGCTTGCTCAGAACAAAAGAACTGTGCTTCCTACACAAATGGCCATATCCACTTCAATTCTGCTTAGGAAACTGAAAGAACAGTAGCTCTTCTTCAGTCCAATACACTGTACTTGCTGGGAACAGATGCGTTTTCTATTTGCTGTGTTTGGCAATGGGAGCGCAATAGTGACTTTCCTTACGAGAAAACAACTCTTGCGCATAGGACCAAAAACTGCATGTGATTCAACTCCATTTAGGACTGGGAAACAAACGCTAGCTCGCCTTACAAGAAACAAACTCTGCTTTTGAGAAAAGAGCACTCTTCTACTCTAATGTGTTTCCTATAGGGCCAGAACAGTGAGCTTGCTCAGAACAAAGGAACTGTGCTTCCTACACACACGGGCCATATCTAGTTCAACTCTGCTTAGAAAACTGACGAGAACAGTTGCTCCTATTCAGTCCAATACACTGTACTTGCTGGGAACAGATGCAAGTGCTATTTGCACTGTGTACGGCAAAGGGAACACAATAGTGACTCTTTTTACCAGAAAACAACTCTTGCTCTTAGTACCAGTAACTGCATGTGATTCAAATCCATTTAGGACTGGGAAAAAAACACTAGCTCGACTTACAAGAAACACACTCTGCTTTTGAGAAAAGAGCACTCTTCTACTCTACTGTATTTCCTATGGGGTCCGAACAGTGAGCTTGCTCAGAACAAAAGAACTGTACTTCCTGCACACATGGCCATATCTATTTCAATTCTGCTTAGGAAACTGACAAGAACAGTAGATCCTCTTCATTGCAATACACTGTACATGCTGGGAAAAGAAGCCAGTGCTATTTGCCCTGTGTATGACAATGGGAGCACAATAGTGACTCTTCTTACCAGAAAACAACTCTTGCTCTTAGAACCAGAAACTGCATGTGATTCAACTCCATTTAGGACTGGGAAGCAAATGCTAGGTCGCCTTACACTAAACACACTCGGCTTTTGAGAAAAGAGCACTCTTCTACTCTACTGTGTTTCCTATGGGGTCCGAACAGTGAGCTTGCTGAGAACAACAGAACTGTGCTTCCTACACACGGGCCATATCTAGTTCAACTCTGCTTAGGAACCTGACAAGAACAGTAGCTCCTCTTCAGTCCAATACACTGTACTTGCTGGGAACAGACGCGAGTGCTATTTGCACTGTGTATTGCAATGGGAGCGCAATAGTGAATTTCCTTACCAGAAACCAACTCTTGCTCGTAGGAACGGAAACTGCATGTGATTCAACTCCATTTAAGACTGGGAAACAAACGCTAGCTCGCCTTACAAGAAACACACTCTGGTTTAGAGGAAAGAGCACTCTTCTACTCTACTGTGTTTCCTATATGGCCAGAACAGTGAGCTTGCTGAGTACAAAAGAACTGTGCTTCCACACACATGGGCCATATCTAGATCAACTCTGCTTAGGAAGCTGACAAGAACAGTAGATCCTCTTCAGTCCAATACACTGTACATGCTGAAAACAGAGGCCAGTGCTATTTGCCCTGTGTATGACAATGGGAGCGCAATAGTGACTCTTATTACCAGAAAAAACTCTTGCTCGTAGGACCAGAAACTGCATGTGATTCAACTCCATTTAGGACTGGGAAACAAACGCTAGCTCGCCTTACAAGAAACACACTCTGCTTTTGAGAAAAGAGCACTCTTCTACTCTACTGTGTTTCCTATAGGACTAGAACAGTGAGCTTGCTCAGAACAAAAGAACTGTGCTTCCTACACACACGGGCCATATCTAGTTCAATTCTGCTTAGGAAACTGACAAGAACAGTAGATCCTCTTCAGTCCAATACACTGTACATGCTGGGTACAGACGCCAGTGCTATTTGCACTGTGTATGGCAAAGGGAGCGCAATAGTGACTCTTCTCAACAGAAAACAACTCTTGCTCGTAGGACCAAAAACTGCATTTGATTCAACTCCATTTAGGACTGGGAAACAAACGGTAGCTCGCCTTACAAGAAACACACTCTGCTTTTGAGAAAAGAGCACTCTTCTCTCTACTGTGTTTCCTATGGGGTTCGAACAGTGAGCTTGCTCAGAACAAAAGAACTGTGCTTCCTACACACACGGACCTTATCTTGTTCAACTTTGCTTAGGAAACTGACATGAACAGTAGCTCCTCTTCAGACCAATACACTGTACTTGCTGGAAACAGACGCGAGTGTTATTTGTACTATGTATGTCAATGGGAGCACAATAGTGACTTTCCTACTAGAAAACAACTCTTGCTCGTAGGACCAAAAACTGCATGTGATTCAACTCCATTTAGGACTGGGAAACAAATGCTAGCTCGCCTTACAAGAAACAATCTCTGCTTTTGAGAAAAGAGCACTCTTCTACTCTACTGTGTTACCTATAGGGCCAGTACAGTGAGCTTGCTCAGAACAAAGGAACTGTGCTTCCTACACACACGGGCCATATCTAGTTCAACTCTGCTTAGAAAACTGACGAGAACAGTTGCTCCTATTCAGTCCAATACACTGTACTTGCTGGGAACAGATGCAAGTGCTATTTGCACTGTGTACGGCAAAGGGAACACAATAGTGACTCTTCTTACCAGAAAACAACTCTTGCTCTTAGTACCAGTAACTGCATGTGATTCAAATCCATTTAGGACTGGGAAAAAAACACTAGCTCGACTTACAAGAAACACACTCTGCTTTTGAGAAAAGAGCACTCTTCTACTCTACTGTATTTCCTATGGGGTCCGAACAGTGAGCTTGCTCAGAACAAAAGAACTGTACTTCCTGCACACATGGCCATATCTATTTCAATTCTGCTTAGGAAACTGACAAGAACAGTAGATCCTCTTCACTGCAATACACTGTACATGCTGGGAAAAGAAGCCAGTGCTATTTGCCCTGTGTATGACAATGGGAGCACAATAGTGACTCTTCTTACCAGAAAACAGCTCTTGCTCTTAGAACCAGAAACTGCATGTGATTCAACTCCATTTAGGACTGGGAAGCAAATGCTAGGTCCCCTTACACTAAACACCCTCGGCTTTTGAGAAAAGAGCACTCTTCTACTCTACTGTGTTTCCTATGGGGTCCGTACAGTGAGCTTGCTGAGAACAACAGAACTGTGCTTCCTACACACGGGCCATATCTAGTTCAACTCTGCTTAGGAAACTGACATGAACAGTAGCTCCTCTTCAGACAATACACTGTACTTGCTGGAAACAGACGCCAGTGTTATTTGTACTATGTATGGCAATGGGAGCGCAATAGTGACTCTTCTTACCAGAAAACAACTCTTGCTCGTAGGACCAAAAACTGCATGTGATTCAACTCCATTTAGGACTGGGAAACAAACGCTAGCTCACCTTACAAGAAACACACTCTGCTTTTGAGAAAAGAGCACTCTTCTACTCTACTGTGTTTCCTATGGGGTCCGAACAGTGAGCTTGCTCAGAACAAAAGAACTGTGCTTCCTACACACACGGGCCATATCTAGTTCAACTCTGCTTAGGAAACTGAAAAGAACAGTAGATCCTCTTCAGTCCAATACGCTGTACATGCTGGGTACAGACGCCAGTGCTATTTGCACTGTGTATGGCAATGGGACCGCAATAGTGACTCTTCTTACCAGAAGACAACCCTTACTCATAGGACCAGAAACTGCATGTGATTCAACTCCATTTAGGACTGGGAAACAAACACTAGCTCACCTTACAAGAAACACACTCTGCTTTTGAGAAAAGAGCACTCTTCTACTCTACTGTGTTTCCTATGGGGTTCAAACAGTGAGCTTGCTCAGAACAAAAGAACTGTGCTTCCTACACACACGGGCCATATCTAGTTCAATTCTGCTTAGGAAACTGACAAGAAGAGTAGCTCCTCTTCAGTCCAATACACTGTACTTGATTGGAACAGATGCAAGTGCTATTTGTACTGTGTATGGCAATGGGAGCACAAAAGTGACTCTTCTTACCAAAAAATAACTCTACTCGTAGGACCAGAAACTGCATGTGATTCAAATACATTTAGGACTGGGAAACAAAAGTTAGCTCGCCTTACAAGAAACACACTCTGCTTTTGAGAAAAGAGCACTCTTCTACTCTACTGTGTTCCCTGTAGGGCCAGAACAGTGAGCTTGCTCAGAACAAAATCTGTTCTGCCTACACACACGGGCCATATCTAGTTCAATGCTGCTTAGGAAACTGACAAGAACAGTAGCTCCTCTTCAGTCCAATACACTGTACTTGCTGGGAACAGACGCCAGTGCTATTTGCCCTGTGTATCGCAATGGGAGCGCAATAGTGACTTTCCTTACCAGAAAACAACTCTTGCTCGTAGGACCAGAATCTCCATGGGATTCAACTCCATGTAGGCCTTGAAAACAAACACTAACTCGCCTTAAAAGAAACACACTCTGCTTTTGAGAAATGAGCATTCTTCTACTCTACTGTGTTTCCTATAAGGCCAGAACAGTGAGCTTGCTCAGAACAAAAGAACTGTGCTTCCTATGCACACGGGCCATATCTAGTTCAACTCTGCTTAGGAAACTGACAAGAACAGTAGCTCCTCTTCAGTCCAATACACTGTACTTGCTGAGAACAGTCGCAAGTGCTATTTGCACTGTGTATGTCAATGGGAACGCAATAGTGACTTTCCTTACCAGAAAACAACTCTTGCTCGTAGGACCAAAAACTGCATGTGATTCAACTCCATTTAGGACTGGGAAACAAACGCTAGCTCGCCTTACAAGAAACACACTCTGCTTTTGAGAAAAGAGTACTCTTCTACTCTACTGTATTTCCTATGGGGTCCGAACAGTTAGCTTGCTCAGAACAAATGAACTGTGCTTCCTACACACACGGGCCATATCTAGTTCAAGTCTGCTTAGGAAACTGACAAGAACAGTAGCTCCTCTTTAATCCAATACACTGTACTTGCTGAGAGCAAACGCGAGTGCTATTTGCACTGTGTATGGCAATGGGAGCGCAATAGTGACTCTTCTTACCAGAAAACAACTCTTGCTCTTAGGACCAGAAACTGCATGTGATTCAACTCCATTTAATACTGGGAAGCAAATGCTAGGTCGCCTTACACTAAACACACTCGGCTTTTGAGAAAAGAGCACTCTTCTACTCTACTGTGTTTCCTATGGGGTCCGAACAGTCAGCTTGCTGAGAACAACAGAACTGTGCTTCCTACACACAGGCCATATCTAGTTCAACTCTGCTTAGGAACCTGACAAGAACAGTAGCTCCTCTTCATTCCAATACACTGTACTTCCTGGGAACATACGCGAGTGCTATTTGCACTGTGTATGGCAATGGGAGCGCAATAGTGAATTTCCTTACCAGAAACCAACTCTTGCTCGTAGGAACGGAAACTGCATGTGATTCAACTCCATTTAAGACTGGGAAACAAACGCTAGCTTGCCTTACAAGAAACACACTCTGCTTTTGAGAAAAGAGCACTCTTCTCTCTACTGTGTTTCCTATGGGGTTCGAACAGTGAGCTTGCTCAGAACAAAAGAACTGTGCTTCCTACACACACGGGCCTTATCTAGTTCAACTTTGCTTAGGAAACTGACATGAACAGTAGCTCCTCTTCAGACCAATACACTGTACTTGCTGGAAACCGACGCGAGTGTTATTTGTACTATGTATGGCAATGGGAGCACAATAGTGACTCTTCTTACCAGAAAACAAATCTTGCTCGTAGGACCAAAAACTACATTTGATTCAACTCCATTTAGGACTGGGAAACAAACGCTAGCTCGCCTTACAAGAAACACACTCTGCTTTTGAGAAAAGAGCACTCTTCTACTCTACTGTGTTTTCTATGGGGTCCGAACAGTGAGCTTGCTGAGAACAAAAGAACTGTGCTTCCTACACACACGGGCCATATCTAGTTCAACTCTGCTTAGGAAACTGACAAGAACAGTAGCTCCTCTTCAGTCCAATACACTGTACTTGCTGGGAACAGACGAGAGGGCTATTTGCACTATGTATGGCAAAGGGAGTGCAATAGTCACTCTTCTTACCAGAAAACAACTCTTGCTCGTAGGACCAAAAACTGCATTTGATTCAACTAAATTTAGGACTGAAAAACAAATGCTAGCTCGCCTTACAAGAAACACACTCTGCTTTTGAAAAAAGAGCACTCTTCTACTCTACTGTGTTACCTATAGGGCCAGTACAGTGAGCTTGCTCAGAACAAAAGAACTGTGCTTCCTACACAAATGGCCATATCCACTTCAATTCTGCTTAGGAAACTGACAAGAACAGTAGCTCCTCTTCAGTCCAATACACTGTACTTGCTGGGAACAGATGCGTTTTCTATTTGCACTGTGTTTGGCAATGGGAGCGCAATAGTGACTTTCCTTACCAGAAAACAACTCTTGCTCGTGGACCAAAAACTGCATGTGATTCAACTCCATTTAGGACTGGGAAACAAACGCTAGCTCGCCTTACAAGAAACACACTCTGCTTTTGAGAAAACAGCACTGAGTTTCCTATGGGGTCTGCACAGTGAGCTTGCTCAGAACAAAAGAACTGTGCTTCCTACACACACGGGCCATATCTAGTTCAACTCTGCAGAGGAACCTGACAAGAACAGTAGATCCTCTTCAGTCCAATACACTGTACTTGCTGGTAACAGACGCCAGTGCTATTTGCCCTGTGTATGACAATGGGAGCGCAATAGTGACTCTTCTTACCAGAAAACAACTCTTGCTTATAGGACCAGAAACTGCATGTGATTCAACTCCATTTAGGTCTGGGAAGCAAACGCTATCTCGCCTTACAAGAAACACACTCTGCTTTTGAGAAAAGAGCACTCTTCTACTCTACTGTGTTTCCTATAGGGCCAGAACAGTGAGCTTGCTCAGAACAAAAGAAATGTGCTTCCTACACACATGGCCGTATCTAGTTCAATTCTGCTTAGGAAACTGACAAGAACAGTAGATCCTCTTCAGTCCAATACACTGTACATGCTGGGAACAGACGCCAGTGCTATTTGCCCTGTGTATGACAATGTGAGCGCAATAGTGACTTTCCTTACCAGAAAACAACTCTTGCTCTTACGTCCAGAAAATGCATGTGATTCAACTCCATTTAGGACTGGGAAACAAACGCTATCTCGCCTTAAAGAAACACACTCTGCTTTTGAGAAAAGAGCACTCTTCTACTCTACTGTGTTTCCTATAGGGCCAGAAAGTGAGCTTGCTCAGAACAAAAGAACTGTGCTTCCTATACACACGGGCCCATCTAGTTCAACTCTGCTCAGGAAACTGACAAGAACAGTATCTCCTCTTCAGTCCAATACACTGTACTTGATTGGAAAAGACGCAAGTGCTATTGCACTGTGTATGGCAAAGGGAGCGCAAGAGTGACTCTTCTTACCAAAAAACAACTCTACTCGTAGGACCAGAAACTGCATGTGATTCAACTTCATTTACGACTGGAAAACAAAAGTTAGCTCGCCTTACAAGAAAAACACTCTGCTTTTGAGAAAAGAGTACTCTTCTACTCTACTGTGTTTCCTATGGGGTTCGAACAGTTAGCTTGCTCAGAACAAATGAACTGTGCTTCCTACACACACGGGCCATATCTAGTTCAAGTCTTCTTAGGAAACTGACAAGAACAGTAGCTCCTCTTCAATCCAATACACTGTACTTGCTGAGAGCAAACGCGAGTGCCATTTGCACTGTGTATGGCAATGGGAGCGCAATAGTGACTCTTCTTACCAGAAAACAACTCTTGCTCTTAGGACCAGAAACTGCATGTGATTCAACTCCATTTAGGACTGGGAAGCAAACGCTAGGTCGCCTTATACTAAACACACTCGGCTTTTGAGAAAAGAGCACTCTTCTACTCTACTGTGTTTCCTATGGGGTCCGAACAGTCAGCTTGCTGAGAACAACAGAACTGTGCTTCCTACACACGGGCCATATCTAGTTCAACTCTGCTTAGGAACCTGACAAGAACAGTAGTTCCTCTTCAGTCCAATACACTGTACTTGCTGGGAACAGACGCGAGGGCTATTTGCACTGTGTATGGCAATGGGAGCGCAATAGTGAATTTCCTTACCAGAAACCAACTCTTACTCGTAGGAACGGAAACTGCATGTGATTCAACTCCATTTAAGACTGGGAAACCAACGCTAGCTCGCCTTACAAGAAACAATCTGCTTTTGAGGAAAGAGCACTCTTCTACTCTACTGTGTTTCCTATATGGCCAGAACAGTGAGCTTGCTGAGAACAAAAGAACTATGCTTCCTACACACATGGGCCATATCTAGTTCAACTCTGCTTAGGAAGCTGACAAGAACAGTAGATCCTCTTCAGTCCAATACACTATACATGCTGAGAACAGAGGCCAGTGCTATTTGCCCTGTGTACGACAATGGGAGCGCAATAGTGACTCTTATTACCAGAAAAAACTCTTGCTCGTAGGACAAGAAACTGCATGTGATTCAACTCCATTTAGGACTGGGAAACAAACGCTAGCTCGCCTTACAAGAAACACACTCTGCTTTTGAGAAAAGAGCACTCTTCTACTCTACTGTGTTTCCTATAGGGCTAGAACAGTGAGCTTGCTCAGAACAAAAGAACTGTGCTTCCTACACACACGGGCCATATCTAGTTAAATTCTGCTTAGGAAACTGACAAGAACAGTAGATCCTCTTCAGTCCAATACACTGTACATGCTGGGAACAGACGCCAGTGCTATTTGCCCTGTGCGTGACAATGGGAGCGCAATAGTGACTCTTCTTACCAGAAAACAACTCTTGCTCGTAGGACCAGAAACTGCATGTGATTCAACTCTATTTAGGACTGGGAAACAAACGCTAGCTCGCCTTACAAGAAACACACTCTGCTTTTGAGAAAAGAGCACTCTTCTCTCTACTGTGTTTCCTATGGGGTTCGAACAGTGAGCTTGCTCAGAACAAAAGAACTGTGCTTTCTACACACACGGGCCTTATCTAGTTCAACTTTGCTTAGGAAACTGACATGAACAGTAGCTCCTCTTCAGACGAATACACTGTACTTGCTGGAAACAGACGCAAGTGTTATTTGTACTATGTTTGGCAATGGGAGCACAATAGTGACTCCTCTTACCAGAAAACAACTCTTGCTCGTAGGACCAAAAACTGCATTTGATTCAACTCCATTTAGGACTGGGAAACAAACGCTAGCTTGCCTTACAAGAAACACACTCTGCTTTTGAGAAAAGAGCACTCTTCTACTCTACTGTGTTTTCTATGGGGTCTGAACAGTGAACTTGCTGAGAACAAAATAACTGTGCTTCCTACACACACGGGCCATATCTAGTTCAACTCTGCTTAGGAAATTGACAAGAACAGTAGCTCCTCTTCAGTCCAATACACTGTACTTGCTGGGAACAGACGAGAGGTCTATTTGCACTATGCATGGCAAAGGGAGCGCAATAGTCACTCTTCTTACCAGAAAACAACTCTTGCTCATAGGACCAAAAACTGCATTTGATTCAACAACATTTAGGACTGGGAAACAAATGCTAGCTCGCCTTACAAGAAACACACTCTGCTTTTGAGAAAAGAGCACTCTTCTACTCTACAGTGTTACCTATAGGGCCAGTACAGTGAGCTTGCTCAGAACAAAAGAACTGTGCTTCCTACACAAATGGCCATATCCACTTCAATTCTGCTTAGGAAACTGACAAGAACAATAGCTCTTCTTCAGTCCAATACACTGTACTTCCTGGGAACAGATGCGTTTTCTATTTGCACTGTGTTTGGCAGTGGGAGCGCAATAGTGACTTTCCTTACAGGAAACAACTCTTGCGTGTAGGACCAAAAACTGCATGTGATTCAACTCCATTTAGGACTGGGAAACAAACGCTAGCTTGCCTTACAAGAAACACACTCTGCTTTTGAGAAAAGAGCACTCTTCTACTATAATGTGTTTCCTATAGGGCCAGAACAGTGAGCTTGCTCAGAACAAAGGAACTGTGCTTCCTACACACACGGGCCATATCTAGTTCAACTCTGCTTAGAAAACAGACGAGAACAGTAGCTCCTCTTCAGTCCAATACACTGTACTTGCTGGGAACAGATGCGAGTGCTATTTTCACTGTGTACGGCAATGGGAGCACAATAGTGACTCTTCTTACCAGAAAACAACTCTTGCTCATAGGAACAGAAACTGCAAGTGATTCAACTCCATTTAGGACTGGGAAACAAATGCTATCTTGCCTTACAAGAAACACACTCTGCTTTTGAGAAAAGATCACTCTTCTACTCTACTGTGTTTCCTATAGGGTCAGTACAGTGAGCTTGCTCAGAACAAAAGAACTGTGCTTCCTATACACATGGCCATATTCAGTTCAATTCTGCTTAGGAAACTGACAAGAACACTAGCTCCTCTTCAGTCCAATACACTCTACATGCTGGTAACAGATGCCCGTGCTATTTGCCCTGTGTATGACAATGGGAGCACAATAGTGTCTCTTCTTACCAGAAAACAGCTCTTGCTCATAGGACCAAAAACTGCATGTGATTCAACTCCATTTAGGACTGGGAAACAGACGCTAGCCTCGCCTTACAAGAAACACAATCTGCTTTTGAGAAAAGAGCACTCTTCTACTCTGCTGTTTTCCTATAGGGCCAGTACAGTGAGCTTGCTCAGAAAAAAGGAACTCTGCATCCTACACACACGGGCCATATCTAGTTCAATTCTGCTTAGGAAACTGACAAGAACAGTAGATCCTCTTCAGTCCAATACACTGTACTTGGTGGGAACAGACGCCAGTGCAATTTGCACTGTGTATGACAATGGGAGCACAATAGTGACTTTTCTTACCAGAAAACAACTCTTGCTCGTAGGACCAGAAACTGCATGGGATTCAACTCCATTTAGGACTGGGAAACAATTGCTAGCTCGCCTTACAAGAAACACACTCTGCTTTTGAGAAAAGAGCACTCTTCTTCTCCACTGTGTTTCCTAAAGCGCCAGAACAGTTAGCTTGCTCAGAACAAAAGAACTGTGCTTCCTAAAGACACGGCCCTATCTAGTTCAATTCTGCTTAGTAAACTTAGAAGAACAGTAGATCCTCTTCAGTCCAATACACTGTACATGCTGGGAACAGATGCCAGTGCTATTTGCCCTGTGTATGACAGTGCGAGCACAATAGTGACTCTTCTTCCCAGAAAAAACTCTTGCTCGTAGGACCAGAAACTGCATGTGATTCAACTCCATTTAGGACTGGGAAACACATGCTTGCTTGCCTTAGAGAAACACACTCTGCTTTTGAGAAAAGAGCACTCTTTTACTCTACTGTGTCTCCTATAGGTCCAGAACAGTGAGCTTGCTCAGAACAAATGATCTGTGCTTCCTACACACACGGGCCATGTCTAGTTCAACTCTGCTTAGGAAACTGACAAGAACAGTAGCTCCTCTTCAGTCCAATACACTGTATTTGTTGGGAACAGACACGAGTGCTATTTGCATTGTGTATGGCAATGGGAGCGCAATAATTCCTTTCCTTACCAGAAAACAACTCTTGCATGTAGGACCAAAAACTGTATGTGATTCAACTCCATTTAGGACTGGGAAACAAACGCTAGCTCGCCTTACAAGGAACACACTCTGCTTTTGAGAAAAGAGCACTCTTCTACTCTACTGTGTTTCCTATAGGTACAGAACAGTGAGATTACTCAGAAGAAAAGAACTGTGCTTCCTACAAACACGGGCCATATCTAGTTCAACTCTGCTTAGGAAACTGACAAGAACAGTAGCTCCAATTCAGTCCAATACACTGTACTTGCTGGGAACATACGCGAGTGCTATTTGCACTGTGTACAGCAATGGGAGCGCAATAGTGACTCTTCTTACCAGAAAACAACTCTTGCTCATAGGACCAGAAACTGCATGTCATTCAACTCCGTTTAGGACTGGGAAACAAACGCTAGCTCGCCTTACAAGAAACACACTCTGCTTTTGAGAAAAGAGCACTCTTCTAGTCTACTGTGTTTCCTCTAGGGCCAGAACAGAGAGATTGCTCAGATCAAAAGAACTGTGCTTCCTGCACACACCGGCCATATCTAGTTCAACTCTGCTTAGTAAACTGACGGGAACATTAGCTCCTCTTCAGTCCAATACACTGTACATTCTGGGAACAGACGCCAGTGCTATTTGCACTGTGTACGGAATTCGGAGCGCAATAGTGACCCTTCTTACCAGAAAACAACTCTGGCTCTTAGGACCAGAAACTGCATGTGATTCAACTCCACTTAGGACTGGGAAACAAACGCTAGCTTGCCTTACAAGAAACAAGCTCTGATTTGAGAAAAGGGCACACTTCTACTCTACTGTGGTTCCTATGGGTTCCGAACAGTGAGCTTGCTCAGAACAAAAGAACTGTGCTTCCTACACACACGGGCCATATCTAGTTCAATTCTGCTTAGAAAACTGACAAGAACAGTAGATCCCCTTCAGTCCAATACACTGTACTTGCTGGGAACAGACGCGAGTGGTATTTGCACTGTGTATGACAATGGGAACGCAATAGTGACTCTTCTTACCAGAAAACAACTCTTGCTCATAGGACTAGAAACTTCATGGGATTCAACTCCATTTCTGAATGGGAAACAAACACTAGCTTGCCTTACAAGAAACACACTCTGCTTTTGAGAAAAGAGCCCTCCTCTACTCTACTGTGTTTCCTATAGGGCCAGAACAGTGACCTTGCTCAGAACAAAAGAACTGTGCTTCCTGCACACACGAGCCATATCTAGTTCAACTCTGCTTAGGAAACTGACAAGAAGAGT
Organism: Peromyscus eremicus; assembly: GCF_949786415.1. NCBI lineage: Eukaryota > Metazoa > Chordata > Mammalia > Rodentia > Cricetidae > Peromyscus > Peromyscus eremicus. Next base: position 82,572 of record NW_026735060.1, read on the forward strand.
ACCTCCTCTTCAGTCCAATACACTGTACTTGCTGGGAACGGACGCGAGAGCTATTTGAACTGTGTACGGAATTGGGAGCACAATAGTGACTCATTTTACCAGAAAACAACTCTTGCTCCTAGAAAAAGAAACTGCATGGGATTCAACTCCATTTAGGACTGGGAAACAAATGCTATCTCGCCTTACAAGAAACACACTCTGCTTTTGAGAAAAGAGCACTCTTGTACTCTACTGTGTTTCCTATAGGGCCAGAACAGTGAGCTTGCTCAGAACAAAAGAACTGTGCTTCCTACACACACGGGCCATATCTAGTTCAACTCTCCTTAGGAAACTGACATGAACAGTAGATCCTCTTCAGTCCAATACACTGTACATGCTGGGAACAGACGCCAGTGCTATTTGCCCTGTGTATGACAATGGGAGTGAAATAGTGACTCTTCTTACCAGAAAACAATTCTTGATCGTAGGACCAGAAACTGCATGTGATTCAACTCCATTTAGGTCTGGCAAGCAAACACTAGCTCGCCTTACAAGAAACACACTCTGCTTTTGAGAAAAGAGCACTCTTCTACTCTACTGTGTTTCCTATAGGGTCCGAACAGTGAGCTTGCTCAGAACAAAAGTACTGTGCTTCCTATACACACGGGCCATATCTAGTTCAACTCTGCTTAGGAAACTGACAAGAACAGTAGATCCTCTTCAGTCCAATAAACTGTACTTGCTGGGAACAGACGCGAGTGCTATTTGCACTGTGTACGGCATTGGGAGCGCAATAGTGACTCTTTTTACCAAAAAACAACTCTTGCTCATAGGACCAGAAACTGCATGTGATTCAACTCCATTTAGGACTGGGAAACAAATGCTATCTCGCCTTACAGGAAACACACTCTGCTTTTGAGAAAAGAGCACTCTTCTTCTCTACTGTGTTTCCTATAGGGCCAGAACAGTGAGCTTGCTCAGAACAAAAGAACTGTGCTTCCTACACACACGGGCCATATCTAGTTCAACTCTGCTTAGGAAACTGACGAGAGCAGTAGCTCCTCTTCAGTCCAATACACTGTACTTGCTGGGAACAGACGAGTGATATTTGTACTGTGTACAGCAATGGGAGCACAATAGTTACCCTTCTTACCAGAAAACAACTCTGGCTCTTAGGACCAGAAACTGCATGTGATTCTACTCCACTTAGGACTGGGAAACAAACGCTAGCTTGCCTTACAAGAAACGAACTCTGCTTTTGAGAAAAGGGCACACTTCTACTCTACTGTGTTTCCTATGGGGTCCGAACAGTGAGCTTGCTCAGAACAAAAGATCTGTGCATCCTGCACACACGGACCATATCTAGTTCAACTCTGCTTAGGAAACTGACAAGAACAGTAGATCCTCTTCGGTCCAATACACTGTACATGCTGGGAACAGATGCCAGTGCTATTTGCCTTGTGTATGACAATGGGAGCGCAATAGTGACTCTTCTTACCAGAAAACAACTCTTGCTCGTAGGACCAAAAACTGCATGTAATTCAACTCCATTTAGGACTGGGAAAGAAACGCTAGCTCGCCTTACATGAAACACACTCTGCTTTCGAGAAAAGAGCACTCTTCTACTCTACTGTGATTCCTATAGGGCCAGTATAGTGAGCTTGCTCAGAACAAAAGAACTGTGCTTCCTACACAAATGGCCATATCCAGTTCAATTCTGCTTAGGAAACTGACAAGAACAGTAGCTCATCTTCAGTCCAAAAAACCTGTACTTGCTGGGAACAGATAGGAGTGCTATTTGCACTGTGTTTGGCAATGGGAGCACAATAGTGACTTTCTTTACCAGAAAACAACTCTTGCGCGTAGGACAAAAAACTGCATGTGATTCAACTCCATTTAGGACTGGGAAACAAACACTAGCTCGCCTTACAAGAAACACACTCTGGTTTTGAGAAAAGAGCACTCTTCTACTCTACTGTGTTTCCTATAGGGCCAGAACAGTGAGCTTGCTCAGAACAAAAGAACTGTTCTTCCGGCACACACGGGCCATATCTAGTTCAACTCTGCTTAGGAAACTGACAAGAACAGTAGCTCCTCTTTAGTCCAATACACTGTACTTGCTGGGAAGAGACGCGAGTGCTATTTGCACTGTGTACGGCATTGGGAGCGCAACAGTGACTCTTTTTACCAGAAAACAACTCTTGCTCGTAGGACCAGAAACTGCATGTGATTCAACTCCATTTAGGACTGTGAAACAAATGCTAGCTTGCCTTACAAGAAACACACTCTGCTTTTGAGAAAAGAGCACTCTTGTACTCTACTGTGTTTCCTATAGGGCCAGAACAGTGAGCTTGCTCAGAACAAAAGAACTGTGCTTTCTACACACACGGGCCATATCTAGTTCAACTCTGCTTAGGAAACTGACAAGAACAGAATCTCCTCTTCAGTCCAATACACTGTACTTTCTGTGAACAGATGCCAGTGCTATTTGCACTGTGTATGACAATGGGAGCGCAATAGTGACTCTTCTTACCAGAAAACAACTCTCGCTCGTAGGACTAAAAACTTCATGGGATTCAACTCCATTTCTGAATGGGAAACAAACACTAGCTTGCCTTACAAGAAACACACTCTGCTTTTGAGAAAAGAGCCCTCCTCTACTCTACTGTGTTTCCTATAGGGCCAGAACTGTGAGCTTGCTCAGAACAAAAGAACTGTGCTTCCTACACACACGGGCCATTTCTAGTTCAAATCTGCTTAGGAAACTGACAAGAACAGTAGCTCCTCTTCAGTCCAATACACTGTACTTGCTGGGAACATACGCGAGTGTTTTTGCACTGTGTACACCAATGGGAGCGCAATAGTGACTCTTCTTACCAGAAAACAACTCTTGCTCATAGGACCAGAATCTGCATGTCATTCAACTCCGTTTAGGACTGGGAAACAAACGCTAGCTCGCCTTAAAAGAAACACACTCTGCTTTTGAGAAAAGAGCACTCTTGTACTCTACTGTGTTTCCTATAGGGTTCAGAACAGAGAGCTTGCTCAGAACAAAAGAACTGTGCTTCCTGCACACACGGGCCATATCTAGTTCAACTCTGCTTAGGAAACTGACAAGAACAGTACCTCCTCTTCAGTCCAATACACTGTACTTGCTGGGAACAGACGCGAGTGCTATTTGCACTGTGTACGGAATTGGGAGCACAATAGTGACTCATTTTACCAGAAAACAACTCTTGCTCGTAGGAAAAGAAACTGCATGGAATTCAACTCCATTTAGGACTGGGAAACAAATGCTATCTCGCCTTACAAGAAACACACTCTGCTTTTGAGAAAAGAGCACTCTTGTACTCTACTGTGTTTCCTATGGGGCCAGAACAGTGAGCTTGCTCAGAACAAAAGAACTGTGCTTCCGACACACACGGGCCATATCTAGTTCAACTCTGCTTAGGAAACTGACGAGAAGAGTAGCTTCTCTTCAGTCCAATACACTGTACTTGCTGGGAACAGATGAGTGCTATTTGTACTGTGTACAGCAATGGGAGCACAATAGTGACCCTTCTTACCAGAAAACAACTTTGGCTCTTAGGACCAGAAACTGCATGTGATTCAACTCCACGTAGGACTGGGAAACAAACGCTAGCTTGCCTTACAAGAAACAAGCTCTGATTTGAGAAAAGGGCACACTTCTACTCTACTGTGGTTCCTATGGGGTCCGAACAGTGAGCTTGCTCAGAACAAAAGAACTGTGCTTCCTACACACACGGGCCATATCTAGTTCAATTCTGCTTAGAAAACTGACAAGAACAGTAGAACCCCTTCAGTCCAATACACTGTACTTGCTGGGAACAGATGCAAGTGCAATTTGCACTGTGTATGACAATGGGAGCGCAATAGTGACCCTTCTTACCAGAAAACAACTCTTGCTCGTAGGACTAGAAACTTCATGGGATTCAACTCCATTTCTGAATGGGAAACAAACACTAGCTTGCCTTACAAGAAACACACTCTGCTTTTGAGAAAAGAGCCCTCCTCTACTCTACTATGTTTCCTATAGGGCCAGAACAGTGAGCTTGCTCAGAACAAAAGAACTGTGCTTCCTACACACACGGGCCATATCTAGTTCAAATCTGCTTAGGAAACTGACAAGAACAGTAGCTCCTCTTCAGTCCAATACACTGTACTTGATTGGAACAGACGCAAGTGCTATTTGTACTGTTTATGGTATTGGGTTGCGATAGTGACTCTTCTTAATAAAAAATAACTCTACTCGTAGGACCAGAAACTGCATGTGATTCAAATTCATTTAGGACTGGGAAACAAAAGCTAGCTCGCCTTACAAGAAATACTCTCTGCTTTTGAGAAAAGAGCACTCTTCTTCTCAACTATGTGTCCTATGGGGTCCGAACAGTGAGCTTGCTCAGAACAAAAGAACTGTGCTTCCTACGCACACGGGCCATATCTAGTTCAGCTCTGCTTAGGAAACTGACAAGAACAGTAGCTCCTCTTCAGTCCAATACACTGTACTTGCTGGGAACAGACGCGAGTGCTATTTGCACTGTGTATGTCAACGGGAGCGCAATAGTGACATTCCTTACCAGAAAACAACTCTTGCTTGTAGGAGCAAAAACTGCATGTGATTCAAGTCCATTTAGTACTGGGAAACAAACACTGGCTCGCCTTACAAGAAACACACTCTGCTTTTGAGAAAAGAGCACTCTTCTACTCTACTGCCTTTCCTATAGGGCCAGTACAGTGAGCTTGCTCAGAACAAAAGAACTGTGCTTCCTACACAAATGGCCATATCCAGTTCAATTCTGCTTAGGAAACTGACAAGAACAGTAGCTCCTCTTCAGTCCAATACACTGTACTTCATTGGAACAGACGCAAGTGCTATTTGTACTTTGCATGGCAATTGGAGCGCAATAGTGACTCTTCTTACCAAAAAATAACTCTACTCATAGGACCAGAAACTGCATGTGATTCAAATTCATTTAGGACTGGGAAACAAAAGCTAGCTCGCCTTACAAGAAACACACTCTGCTTTTGAGAAAAGAGCACTCTTCTACTCTACTGTGTTTCCTATGGGGTCCTAACAGTGAGCTTGCTCAGAACAAAAGAACTGTGCTTCCTATACACATGGGCCATATCTAGTTCAACTCTGCTTAGGAAACTGACAAGAACAGTAGCTCCTCTTCAGTCCAATACACTGTACATGATTGGAACAGAGGCAAGTGCTGTTTGTACTGTGTATGGAATTGGGAGCACAATAGTGACTCTTCTTACCAAAAAATAACTCTACTCGTAGGACCAGAAACTGCATGTGATTCAACTCCATTTAGGACTGGGAAACACATGCTTTCTTGCCTTAGAGAAATACACTCTGATTTTGAGAAAAGAGCACTCTTGTACTCTACTGTGTTTCCTATAGGGCCAGAACAGTGAGATTGCTCAGAACAAAAGAACTGTGCTTCCTACACACACGGGCCATATCTAGTTCAATTCTGCTTAGTAAACTGAGAAGAAGAGTAGATCCTCTTCAGTCCAATACACTGTACATGCTGGGAACAGATGCCCGTGCTATTTGCCCTGTGTATGACAGTGGGAGCACAATAGTGACTCTTCTTACCAGAAAAATCTCTCGCTCTTAGGACCAGAAACTGCATGTGATTCAACTCCATTTAGGACTGGGAAACACATGCTTTCTTGCCTTAGAGAAATACACTCTGATTTTGAGAAAAGAGCACTCTTTTACTCTACTGTGTCCTATAGGGCCAGAACAGTGAGCTAGCTCGGAACAAAAGATCTGTGCTTCCTACGCACACGGGACATATGTAGTTCAACTCTGCTTAGGAAACTGACAAGAACAGTAGCTCCTCTTCAGTCCAATACACTGTACTTGCTGGGAACAGACGCGAGTGCTATTTGCACTGTGTACAGTAATAGGAGTACAATAGTGAGTTTTCTTACCAGAAAACAACTTTTGCTCTTAGGACCAGAAACTGCATGTGATTCAACTTCACTTAGGACTGGGAAACAAACGCTAGCTCGCCTTACAAGAAACACGCTCTGTTTTTGAGAATAGGGCACACTTCTACTGTACTGTGTTTCCTATGGGGGCCGAACAGTGAGCTTGCTCAGAACAAAAGAACTGTGCTTCCTACACACACGGGCCATATCTAGTTCAACTCTGCTTAGGAAACTGACAAGAACAGTAGCTCCTCTTCAGTCCAATACACTGTACTTGTTGGGAACAGACGCAAGGGCTATTTGCACTGTGTATGGCAATGGGAGCGCAATAGTGACTTTCCTTACCAGAAAACAACTCTTGAGTGTAGGACCAAAAACTGTATGTGATTCAACTCCATTTAGGACTGGGAAACAAACGCTAGCTCGCCTTACAAGAAACACACTCTGCTTTTGAGAAAAGAGCACTCTTCTAGTCTATTGTGTTTCTTATAGTGCCAGAACAGAGAGCTTGCTCAGAACAAAAGAACTGTGCTTCCTGCACACACGGGCCATATCTAGTTCAACTCTGCTTAGGAAACTGACGAGAACAGTAGCTCCTCTTTAGTCCAATACACTGTACTTGCTGGGAACAGATGCCAGTGCTATTTGCACTGTGTATGACAATGGGAGCGCAATAGTGAATCTTCATACCACAAAACAACTCTTGCTCCTAGGACCAGAAACTGCATGGGATTCAACTCCATTTAGGACTGGGAAACAAACGCTAGCTTGCCTTACAAGAAACACACTCCGCTTTTGAGAAAAGAGCACTCTTCTACTCTACTGTGTTTCCTATAGGGCCAGAACAGTGAGCTTGCTCAGAACAAAAGAAATGTGCTTCATACACACACGGGCCATATCTAGTTCAATTCTGCTTAGGAAACTGACAAGAACAGTAGCTCCTCTTCAGTCCAATACACTGTACTTGATTGGAACAGACGCAAGTGCTATTTGTACTGTGTCTGGCAATTGGAGCGCAATAGTGACTCTTCTTACCAAAAAATAACTCTACTCGTAGGACCAGAAACTGCATGTGATTCAAATTCATTTAGGACTGGGAAACAAAAGCTAGCTCGCCTTACAAGAAACACACTCTGCTTTTGAGAAAAGAGCACTCTTCTACTCTACTGTGTTTCCTATTGGGTCCTAACAGTGAGCTTGCTCAGAAAAAAAGAACTGTGCTTCCTATGCACACGGGCCCTATCTAGTTCAACTCTGCTTAGGAAACTGACAAGAACAGTAGCTCCTCTTCAGTCCAATACACTGTACTTGATTGGAACAGAGGCAAGTGCTGTTTGTACTGTGTATGACATTGGGAGCGCAATAGTGACTCTTCTTACCAAAAAATAACTCTACTCGGAGAACCAGAAACTGCATGGGATTCAACTCCATTTAGGACTGGGAAACAATCGCTAGCTCACCTTACAAGAAACACACTCTGCTTTTGAGAAAAGAGCACTCTTCTACTCTGCTGTGTTTCCTATAGCACCAGAACAGTGAGCTTGCTCAGAACAAAAGAACTGTGCTTCCTAAACACACGGCCCTATCTAGTTCAATTCTGCTTAGTAAACTGAGAAGAACAGTAGATCCTCTTCAGTCCAATACACTGTACATGCTGGGAACAGACGCCAGTGCTATTCGCACAATGTACAACAAAGTTAGCGCAATAGTAACTCTTCTTACCAGAAAACAACTCTTGCTCTTAGGACCAGAAACTGCATGTGATTCAACACCATTTAGGACTGGGAAACAAATGCTAGCTCGCCTTACAAGAAACACAGTCTGCTTTTGAGAAAAGAGCACTCTTCTACTCTACTGTGTTTCCTATATGGCCAGAAGAGTGAGCTTGCTCAGAACAAAAGAACAGTGCTTCCTGCACACACGGGCCATATCTAGTTCAACTCTGCTTAGGAACCTGACAAGAACAGTAGATCCTCTTCAGTCCAATACACTGTACATGCTGGGAACAGATACCAGTGCTATTTGCCCTGTGTATGACAGTGGAGCACAATAGTGACTCTTCTTACCAGAAAAAACTCTTGCTCGTAGGACCAGAAACTGCATGTGATTCAACTCCATTTAGGACTGGGAAACACATGCTTGCTTGCCTTAGAGAAACACCCTCTGATTTTGAGAAAAGAGCACTCTTTTACTCTACTGTGTCTCCTATAGGGTCAGAACAGTGAGCTTGCTCAGAACAAAAGATCTGTGCTTCATACACACACGGGCCATATGTAGTTCAACTCTGCTTAGGAAACTGACGAGAACAGTAGCTCCTCTTCAGTCCAATACACTGTACTTCCTGGGAACAGACGTGAGTGCTATTTGCACTGTGTACAGTAATAGGAGCACAATAGTGAGTTTTCTTACCAGAAAACTACTTTTGCTCTTAGGACCAGAAACTGCATGTGATTCAACTCCACTTAGGACTGGGAAACAAACGCTAGCTTGCCTTACAAGAAACAAGCTCTGATTTGAGAAAAGGGCACACTTCTACTCTACTGTGGTTCCTATGGGTTCCGAACAGTGAGCTTGCTCAGAACAAAAGAACTGTGCTTCCTACACACACGGGCCATATCTAGTTCAATTCTGCTTAGAAAACTGACAAGAACAGTAGATCCCCTTCAGTCCAATACACTGTACTTGCTGGGAACAGACGCGAGTGCTATTTGCACTGTGTATGACAATGGGAGCGCAATAGTGACTCTTCTTACCAGAAAACAACTCTTGCTCGTAGGACTAGAAACTTCATGGGATTCAACTCCATTTCTGAATGGGAAACAAACACTAGCTTGCCTTACAAGAAACACACTCTGCTTTTGAGAAAACAGCCCTCCTCTACTCTACTGTGTTTCCTATAGGGCCAGAACAGTTAGCTTGCTCAGAACAAAAGAACTGTGCTTCCTAGACACACGGGCCATATCTAGTTAAAATCTGCTTAGGAAACTGACAAGAACAGTAGCTCCTCTTCAGTCCAATTCACTGTACTTGCTGGGAACAGACGCGAGTGCTATTTGCACTGTGTACAGCATTGGGAGCACAATAGTGACTCTTCTTACCAGAAAACAACTCTGGCTCTTAGGACCAGAAACTGCATGTGATTCAAATCCACTTAGGACTGGGAAACAAACGCTAGCTTGCCTTACGAGAAACAAGCTCTGCTTTTGAGAAAAGGGCACACTTCTACTCTACTGTGTTTCCTATGGGGTCCGAACAGTGAGCTTGCTCACAACAAAAGAACTGTGCTTCCTACACACATGGGCCAAATCTAGTTCAATTCTGCTTAGGAAACTGACAAGAACAGTAGATCCCCTTCAGTCCAATACACTGTGCTTGCTGGGATCAGACGCCAGTGCTATTTGCACTGTGTATGACAATGAGAGCGCAATAGTGACTCTTCTTACCACAAAACAACTCTTGCTCCTAGAACCAGAAACTGCATGGGATTCAACTCCATTTAGGACTGGGAAACAAACGCTAGCTTGCCTTACAAGAAACACACTCTGCTTTTGATAAAGAGCACTCTTCTACTCTACTGTGTTTCCTATAGGGCCAGAACAGTGAGCTTGCTCAGAACAAAAGAAATGTGCTTCATACACACACAGGCCATATCTACTTCAACTCTGCTTAGGAACCTGACAAGAACAATAGATCCTCTTCAGTCCAATACACTGTACATGCTGGGAACAGACGCCAGTGCTATTTGCCTTGTGTATGACAATGGGAGCGCAATAGTGACTCTTCTTACCAGAAAACAACTCTTGCTCGTAGGACCAAAAACTGCATGTAATTCAACTCCATTTAGGACTGGGAAAGAAACGCTAGCTCGCCTTACATGAAACACACTCTGCTTTCGAGAAAAGAGCACTCTTCTACTCTACTGTGTTTCCTATAGGGCCAGTACAGTGAGCTTTCTCAGAACAAAAGAACTGTGCTTCCTACACAAATGGCCATATCCAGTTCAATTCTGCTTAGGAAACTGACAAGAACAGTAGCTCCTCTTCAGTCCAATACACTGTACTTCATTGGAACAGACGCAAGTGCTATTTGTACTTTGCATGGCAATTGGAGCGCAATAGTGACTCTTCTTACCAAAAAATAACTCTACTCATAGGACCAGAAACTGCATGTGATTCAAATTCATTTAGGACTGGGAAACAAAAGCTAGCTCGCCTTACAAGAAACACACTCTGCTTTTGAGAAAAGAGCACTCTTCTACTCTACTGTGTTTCCTATGGGGTCCTAACAGTGAGCTTGCTCAGAACAAAAGAACTGTGCTTCCTATACACATGGGCCATATCTAGTTCAACTCTGCTTAGGAAACTGACAAGAACAGTAGCTCCTCTTCAGTCCAATACACTGTACATGATTGGAACAGAGGCAAGTGCTGTTTGTACTGTGTATGGCATTGGGAGCACAATAGTGACTCTTCTTACCAAAAAATAACTCTACTCGTAGGACCAGAAAATGCATGGGATTCAACTCCATTTAGGACTGGGAAACAATCGCTAGCTCACCTTACAAGAAACACACTCTGCTTTTGAGAAAAGAGCACTCTTCTACTCTCCTGTGTTTCCTATGGGGTCCGAACAGTGAGCTTGCTCAGAACAAAAGAACTGTGCTTCCTACACACACGGCCCTATCTATTTCAATTCTGCTTAGTAAACTGAGAAGAAGAGTAGATCCTCTTCAGTCCAATACACTGTACATGCTGGGAACAGATGCCCGAGCTATTTGCCCTGTGTATGACAGTGGGAGCACAATAGTGACTCTTCTTACCAGAAAAAACTCTCGCTCTTAGGACCAGAAACTGCATGTGATTCAACTCCATTTAGGACTGGGAAACACATGCTTTCTTGCCTTAGAGAAATACACTCTGATTTTGAGAAAAGAGCACTCTTTTACTCTACTGTGTCCTATAGGGCCAGAACAGTGAGCTAGCTCTGAACAAAAGATCTGTGCTTCCTACGCACACGGGACATATGTAGTTCAACTCTGCTTAGGAAACTGAAGAGAACAGTAGCTGCTCTTCAGTCCAATACACTGTACTTGCTGGGAACAGACGCGAGTGCTATTTGCACTGTGTACAGTAATAGGAGCACAATAGTGAGTTTTCTTACCAGAAAACAACTTTTGCTCTTAGGACCAGAAACTGCATGTGATTCAACTTCACTTAGGACTGGGAAACAAACGCTAGCTCGCCTTACAAGAAACACGCTCTGCTTTTGAGAATAGGGCACACTTCTACTCTACTGTGTTTCCTATGGGGGCCGAACAGTGAGCTTGCTCAGAACAAAAGAACTGTGCTTCCTACACACACGGGCCATATCTAGCTCAACTCTGCTTAGGAAACTGACAAGAACAGTAGCTCCTCTTCAGTCCAATACACTGTACTTGTTGGGAACAGACGCGAGTGCTATTTGCACTGTGTACGGCAATGGGAGCGCAATAGTGACTTTCCTTACCAGAAAACAACTCTTGAGTGTAAGACCAAAAACTGTATGTGATTCAACTCCATTTAGGACTGGGAAACAAACGCTAGCTCGCCTTACAAGAAACACACTCTGCTTTTGAGAAAAGAGCACTCTTCTACTCTACAGTGTTCCCTATAGGTACAGAACAGTGAGATTGCTCAGAAGAAAAGAACTGTGCTTCTTACAAACACGGACCATATCTAGTTCAACTCTGCTTAGGAAACTGACAAGAACAGTAGCTCCTCTTCAGTCCAATACACTGTACTTGCTGGGAACATACGCGAGTGCTATTTGCACTGTGTACAGCAATGGGAGCGCAATAGTGACTCTTCTTACCAGAAAACAACTCTTGCTAATAGGACCAGAAACTGCATGTCATTCAACTCCGTTTAGGCCTGGGAAACAAACGCTAGCTCGCCTTACAAGAAACACACTCTGCTTTTGAGAAAAGAGCACTCTTCTAGTCTATTGTGTTTCCTCTAGGGCCAGAACAGAGAGCTTGCTCAGAACAAAAGAACTGTGCTTCCTGCACACACGGGCCATATCTAGTTCAACTGTGCTTAGGAAACTGACGAGAACAGTAGCTCCTCTTTAGTCCAATACACTGTACTTGCTGGGAACAGACGCGAGTGCTATTTGCACTGTGTACGGATTTGGGAGCCCAATAGTGACTCTTTTTACCAGAAAATAACTCTTGCTCGTAGGACCAGAAACTGCATGTGATTCAACTCCATTTAGGACTGGGAAACAAATGCTAGCTTGCCTTACAAGAAACACACTCTGCTTTTGAGAAAAGAGCTCTCTTGTACTCTACTGTGTTTCCTATAGGGCCAGAACAGTGAGATTGCTCAGAACAAAAGAACTGTGCTTCCTACACACACGGGCCATGTCTAGTTCAATTCTGCTTAGTAAACTGAGAAGAAGAGTAGATCCTCTTCAGTCCAATACACTGTACATGCTGGGAACAGATGCCCGTGCTATTTGCCCTGTGTATGACAGTGGGAGCACAATAGTGACTCTTCTTACCAAAAAATCTCTCGCTCTTAGGACCAGAAACTGCATGTGATTCAACTCCATTTAGGACTGGGAAACACATGCTTTCTTGCCTTAGAGAAATACACTCTGATTTTGAGAAAAGAGCACTCTTTTACTCTACTGTGTCCTATAGGGCCAGAACAGTGAGCTAGCTCGGAACAAAAGATCTGTGCTTCCTACGCACACGGGACATATGTAGTTCAACTCTGCTTAGGAAACTGACGAGAACAGTAGCTCCTCTTCAGTCCAATACACTGTACTTGCTGGGAACAGACGCGAGTGCTATTTGCACTGTGTACAGTAATAGGAGCACAATAGTGAGTTTTCTTACCAGAAAACAACTTTTGCTCTTAGGACCAGAAACTGCATGTGATTCAACTTCACTTAGGACTGGGAAACAAACGCTAGCTCGCCTTACAAGAAACACGCTCTGCTTTTGAGAATAGGGCACACTTCTACTGTACTGTGTTTCCTATGGGGGCCGAACAGTGAGCTTGCTCAGAACAAAAGAACTGTGCTTCCTACACACACGGGCCATATCTAGTTCAACTCTGCTTAGGAAACTGACAAGAACAGTAGCTCCTCTTCAGTCCAATACACTGTACTTGTTGGGAACAGACGCGAGGGCTATTTGCACTGTGTATGGCAATGGAAGCGCAATAGTGACTTTCCTTACCAGAAAACAACTCTTGAGTGTAGGACCAAAAACTGTATGTGATTCAACTCCATTTAGGACTGGGAAACAAACGCTAGCTCGCCTTACAAGAAACACACTCTGCTTTTGAGAAAAGAGCACTCTTCTAGTCTATTGTGTTTCTTATAGTGCCAGAACAGAGAGCTTGCTCAGAACAAAAGAACTGTGCTTCCTGCACACACGGGCCATATCTAGTTCAACTCTGCTTAGGAAACTGACGAGAACAGTAGCTCCTCTTTAGTCCAATACACTGTACTTGCTGGGAACAGATGCCAGTGCTATTTGCACTGTGTATGACAATGGGAGCGCAATAGTGAATCTTCATACCACAAAACAACTCTTGCTCCTAGGACCAAAAACTGCATGTAATTCAACTCCATTTAGGACTGGGAAACAAACGCTAGCTTGCCTTACAAGAAACACACTCCGCTTTTGAGAAAAGAGCACTCTTCTACTCTACTGTGTTTCCTATAGGGCCAGTACAGTGAGCTTTCTCAGAACAAAAGAACTGTGCTTCCTACACAAATGGCCATATCCAGTTCAATTCTGCTTAGGAAACTGACAAGAACAGTAGCTCCTCTTCAGTCCAATACACTGTACTTCATTGGAACAGACGCAAGTGCTATTTGTACTTTGCATGGCAATTGGAGCGCAATAGTGACTCTTCTTACCAAAAAATAACTCTACTCATAGGACCAGAAACTGCATGTGATTCAAATTCATTTAGGACTGGGAAACAAAAGCTAGCTCTCCTTACAAGAAACACACTCTGCTTTTGAGAAAAGAGCACTCTTCTACTCTACTGTGTTTCCTATGGGGTCCTAACAGTGAGCTTGCTCAGAACAAAAGAACTGTGCTTCCTATACACATGGGCCATATCTAGTTCAACTCTGCTTAGGAAACTGACAAGAACAGTAGCTCCTCTTCAGTCCAATACACTGTACATGATTGGAACAGAGGCAAGTGCTGTTTGTACTGTGTATGGCATTGGGAGCACAATAGTGACTCTTCTTACCAAAAAATAACTCTACTCGTAGGACCAGAAAATGCATGGGATTCAACTCCATTTAGGACTGGGAAACAATCGCTAGCTCACCTTACAAGAAACACACTCTGCTTTTGAGAAAAGAGCACTCTTCTACTCTCCTGTGTTTCCTATGGGGTCCGAACAGTGAGCTTGCTCAGAACAAAAGAACTGTGCTTCCTACACACACGGCCCTATCTATTTCAATTCTGCTTAGTAAACTGAGAAGAAGAGTAGATCCTCTTCAGTCCAATACACTGTACATGCTGGGAACAGATGCCCGAGCTATTTGCCCTGTGTATGACAGTGGGAGCACAATAGTGACTCTTCTTACCAGAAAAATCTCTCGCTCTTAGGACCAGAAACTGCATGTGATTCAACTCCATTTAGGACTGGGAAACACATGCTTTCTTGCCTTAGAGAAATACACTCTGATTTTGAGAAAAGAGCACTCTTTTACTCTACTGTGTCCTATAGGGCCAGAACAGTGAGCTAGCTCTGAACAAAAGATCTGTGCTTCCTACGCACACGGGACATATGTAGTTCAACTCTGCTTAGGAAACTGAAGAGAACAGTAGCTGCTCTTCAGTCCAATACACTGTACTTGCTGGGAACAGACGCGAGTGCTATTTGCACTGTGTACAGTAATAGGAGCACAATAGTGAGTTTTCTTACCAGAAAACAACTTTTGCTCTTAGGACCAGAAACTGCATGTGATTCAACTTCACTTAGGACTGGGAAACAAACGCTAGCTCGCCTTACAAGAAACACGCTCTGCTTTTGAGAATAGGGCACACTTCTACTCTACTGTGTTTCCTATGGGGGCCGAACAGTGAGCTTGCTCAGAACAAAAGAACTGTGCTTCCTACACACACGGGCCATATCTAGCTCAACTCTGCTTAGGAAACTGACAAGAACAGTAGCTCCTCTTCAGTCCAATACACTGTACTTGTTGGGAACAGACGCGAGTGCTATTTGCACTGTGTACGGCAATGGGAGCGCAATAGTGACTTTCCTTACCAGAAAACAACTCTTGAGTGTAAGACCAAAAACTGTATGTGATTCAACTCCATTTAGAACTGGGAAACAAACGCTAGCTCGCCTTACAAGAAACACACTCTGCTTTTGAGAAAAGAGCACTCTTCTACTCTACAGTGTTCCCTATAGGTACAGAACAGTGAGATTGCTCAGAAGAAAAGAACTGTGCTTCTTACAAACACGGACCATATCTAGTTCAACTCTGCTTAGGAAACTGACAAGAACAGTAGCTCCTCTTCAGTCCAATACACTGTACTTGCTGGGAACATACGCGAGTGCTATTTGCACTGTGTACAGCAATGGGAGCGCAATAGTGACTCTTCTTACCAGAAAACAACTCTTGCTAATAGGACCAGAAACTGCATGTCATTCAACTCCGTTTAGGCCTGGGAAACAAACGCTAGCTCGCCTTACAAGAAACACACTCTGCTTTTGAGAAAAGAGCACTCTTCTAGTCTATTGTGTTTCCTCTAGGGCCAGAACAGAGAGCTTGCTCAGAACAAAAGAACTGTGCTTCCTGCACACACGGGCCATATCTAGTTCAACTGTGCTTAGGAAACTGACGAGAACAGTAGCTCCTCTTTAGTCCAATACACTGTACTTGCTGGGAACAGACGCGAGTGCTATTTGCACTGTGTACGGATTTGGGAGCCCAATAGTGACTCTTTTTACCAGAAAATAACTCTTGCTCGTAGGACCAGAAACTGCATGTGATTCAACTCCATTTAGGACTGGGAAACAAATGCTAGCTTGCCTTACAAGAAACACACTCTGCTTTTGAGAAAAGAGCTCTCTTGTACTCTACTGTATTTCCTATAGGGCCAGAACAGTGAGATTGCTCAGAACAAAAGAACTGTGCTTCCTACACACACGGGCCATATCTAGTTCAATTCTGCTTAGTAAACTGAGAAGAAGAGTAGATCCTCTTCAGTCCAATACACTGTACATGCTGGGAACAGATGCCCGTGCTATTTGCCCTGTGTATGACAGTGGGAGCACAATAGTGACTCTTCTTACCAAAAAATCTCTCGCTCTTAGGACCAGAAACTGCATGTGATTCAACTCCATTTAGGACTGGGAAACACATGCTTTCTTGCCTTAGAGAAATACACTCTGATTTTGAGAAAAGAGCACTCTTTTACTCTACTGTGTCCTATAGGGCCAGAACAGTGAGCTAGCTCGGAACAAAAGATCTGTGCTTCCTACGCACACGGGACATATGTAGTTCAACTCTGCTTAGGAAACTGACGAGAACAGTAGCTCCTCTTCAGTCCAATACACTGTACTTGCTGGGAACAGACGCGAGTGCTATTTGCACTGTGTACAGTAATAGGAGCACAATAGTGAGTTTTCTTACCAGAAAACAACTTTTGCTCTTAGGACCAGAAACTGCATGTGATTCAACTTCACTTAGGACTGGGAAACAAACGCTAGCTCGCCTTACAAGAAACACGCTCTGCTTTTGAGAATAGGGCACACTTCTACTGTACTGTGTTTCCTATGGGGGCCGAACAGTGAGCTTGCTCAGAACAAAAGAACTGTGCTTCCTACACACACGGGCCATATCTAGTTCAACTCTGCTTAGGAAACTGACAAGAACAGTAGCTCCTCTTCAGTCCAATACACTGTACTTGTTGGGAACAGACGCGAGGGCTATTTGCACTGTGTATGGCAATGGAAGCGCAATAGTGACTTTCCTTACCAGAAAACAACTCTTGAGTGTAGGACCAAAAACTGTATGTGATTCAACTCCATTTAGGACTGGGAAACAAACGCTAGCTCGCCTTACAAGAAACACACTCTGCTTTTGAGAAAAGAGCACTCTTCTAGTCTATTGTGTTTCTTATAGTGCCAGAACAGAGAGCTTGCTCAGAACAAAAGAACTGTGCTTCCTGCACACACGGGCCATATCTAGTTCAACTCTGCTTAGGAAACTGACGAGAACAGTAGCTCCTCTTTAGTCCAATACACTGTACTTGCTGGGAACAGATGCCAGTGCTATTTGCACTGTGTATGACAATGGGAGCGCAATAGTGAATCTTCATACCACAAAACAACTCTTGCTCCTAGGACCAGAAACTGCATGGGATTCAACTCCATTTAGGACTGGGAAACAAACGCTAGCTTGCCTTACAAGAAACACACTCCGCTTTTGAGAAAAGAGCACTCTTCTACTCTACTGTGTTTCCTATAGGGCCAGAACAGTGAGCTTGCTCAGAACAAAAGAAATGTGCTTCATACACACACGGGCCATATCTAGTTCAATTCTGCTTAGGAAACTGACAAGAACAGTAGCTCCTCTTCAGTCCAATACACTGTACTTGATTGGAACAGACGCAAGTGCTATTTGTACTGTGTCTGGCATTTGGAGCGCAATAGTGACTCTTCTTACCAAAAAATAACTCTACTCGTAGGACCAGAAACTGCATGTGATTCAAATTCATTTAGGACTGGGAAACAAAAGCTAGCTCGCCTTACAAGAAACACACTCTGCTTTTGAGAAAAGAGCAGTCTTCTACTCTACTGTGTTTCCTATTGGGTCCTAACAGTGAGCTTGCTCAGAACAAAAGAACTGTGCTTCCTATACACATGGGCCCTATCTAGTTCAACTCTGCTTAGGAAACTGACAAGAACAGTAGCTCCTCTTCAGTCCAATACACTGTACTTGATTGGAACAGAGGCAAGTGCTGTTTGTACTGTGTATGGCATTGGGAGCGCAATAGTGACTCTTCTTACCAAAAAATAACTCTACTCGGAGAACCAGAAACTGCATGGGATTCAACTCCATTTAGGACTGGGAAACAATCGCTAGCTCACCTTACAAGAAACACACTCTGCTTTTGAGAAAAGAGCACTCTTCTACTCTGCTGTGTTTCCTATAGCACCAGAACAGTGAGCTTGCTCAGAACAAAAGAACTGTGCTTCCTAAACACACGGCCCTATCTAGTTCAATTCTGCTTAGTAAACTGAGAAGAACAGTAGATCCTCTTCAGTCCAATACACTGTACATGCTGGGAACAGACGCCAGTGCTATTCTCACAATGTACAACAAAGTTAGCGCAATAGTAACTCTTCTTACCAGAAAACAACTCTTGCTCTTAGGACCAGAAACTGCATGTGATTCAACACCATTTAGGACTGGGAAACAAACGCTAGCTCGCCTTACAAGAAACACAGTCTGCTTTTGAGAAAAGAGCACTCTTCTACTCTACTGTGTTTCCTATATGGCCAGAAGAGTGAGCTTGCTCAGAACAAAAGAACAGTGCTTCCTGCACACACGGGCCATATCTAGTTCAACTCTGCTTAGGAACCTGACAAGAACAGTAGATCCTCTTCAGTCCAATACACTGTACATGCTGGGAACAGATACCAGTGCTATTTGCCCTGTGTATGACAGTGGAGCACAATAGTGACTCTTCTTACCAGAAAAAACTCTTGCTCGTAGGACCAGAAACTGCATGTGATTCAACTCCATTTAGGACTGGGAAACACATGCTTGCTTGCCTTAGAGAAACACCCTCTGATTTTGAGAAAAGAGCACTCTTTTACTCTACTGTGTCTCCTATAGGGTCAGAACAGTGAGCTTGCTCAGAACAAAAGATCTGTGCTTCATACACACACGGGCCATATGTAGTTCAACTCTGCTTAGGAAACTGACGAGAACAGTAGCTCCTCTTCAGTCCAATACACTGTACTTCCTGGGAACAGATGTGAGTGCTATTTGCACTGTGTACAGTAATAGGAGCACAATAGTGAGTTTTCTTACCAGAAAACTACTTTTGCTCTTAGGACCAGAAACTGCATGTGATTCAACTCCACTTAGGACTGGGAAACAAACGCTAGCTTGCCTTACAAGAAACAAGCTCTGATTTGAGAAAAGGGCACACTTCTACTCTACTGTGGTTCCTATGGGTTCCGAACAGTGAGCTTGCTCAGAACAAAAGAACTGTGCTTCCTACACACACGGGCCATATCTAGTTCAATTCTGCTTAGAAAACTGACAAGAACAGTAGATCCCCTTCAGTCCAATACACTGTACTTGCTGGGAACAGACGCGAGTGCTATTTGCACTGTGTATGACAATGAGAGCGCAATAGTGACTCTTCTTACCAGAAAACAACTCTTGCTCGTAGGACTAGAAACTTCATGGGATTCAACTCCATTTCTGAATGGGAAACAAACACTAGCTTGCCTTACAAGAAACACACTCTGCTTTTGAGAAAACAGCCCTCCTCTACTCTACTGTGATTCCTATAGGGCCAGAACAGTTAGCTTGCTCAGAACAAAAGAACTGTGCTTCCTAGACACACGGGCCATATCTAGTTAAAATCTGCTTAGGAAACTGACAAGAACAGTAGCTCCTCTTCAGTCCAATACACTGTACTTGCTGGAAACATACGCGAGTGCTATTTGCACTGTGTACAGCAATGGGAGCGCAATAGTGACTCTTCTTACCAGAAAACAACTCTTGCTCATAGGACAAGAAACTGAATGTCATTCAACTCCGTTTAGGACTGGGAAACAAACGCTAGCTCGCCTTACAAGAAACACACTCTGCTTTTGAGAAAAGAGCACTCTTCTACTCTAATGTTTCCTATAGGGCCAGAACAGAGAGCTTGCTCAGAACAAAAGAACTGTCCTTCAGACACACGGGCCATATCTAGTTCAACTCTGCTTAGGAAACTGACAAGAACAGTAGCTCCTCTTCAGTCCAATACACTGTACTTGCTGGGAACAGATGCGAGTGCTATTTGCACTGTGTTTGGCAATGGGAGCTCAATAGTGACTTTCGTTACCAGAAAACAACTCTTGCACGTAGGACCAAAAACTGCATGTGATTCAACTCCATTTAGGACTGGGAAACAAACACCAGCTCGCCTAACAAGAAACATACTCTGCTTTTGAGAAAAGAGCACTCTTCTACTCTACTGTGTTTCCTATAGGGCCAGAACAGTGAGCTTGCTCAGAACAAAAGAACTGTGCTTTCTGCACACACGGGCCATATCTAGTTCAACTCTGCTTAGGAAACTGAAAAGAATAGTAGCTCCTCTTCAGTCCAATACACTGTACTTGCTGAGAAGAGACGCAAGTGCTATTTGCAATGTGTACGGCATTGGGAGCGCAATAGTGACTCTTTTTACCAGAAAACAACTCTTGCTCGTAGGACCAGAAACTGCATGTGATTCAACTCCATTTAAGACTGGGAAACAAATGCTAGCTTGCCTTACAAGAAACACACTCTGCTTTTGAGAAAAGAGCGCTCTTCTACTCTACTGTGTTTCCCATAGGGCCAGAACAGTGAGCTTGCCCAGAATTAAAGAAATGTGCTTCATACACACACGGGCCATATCTAGTTCATCTCTGCTTAGGAACCTGACAAGAACAATAGATCCTCTTCAGTCCAATACACTGTACATGCTGGGAACAAATGCCAGTGCTATTTGCCCTGTGTATGACAATGGTAGCGCAATACTGACTCTTCTTACCAGAAAATACTCTTGCTTGTAGGACCAGAAACTGCATGTGATTCAAATTCATTTAGGACTGGGAAAGAAACGCTAGCTCGCCTTACAAGAAACACACTCTGCTTTTGAGAAAAGAGCACTCTTGTACTCTACTGTGTTTCCTATAGGGCCAGTACAGTGAGCTTGCTCAGAACAAAAGAGCTGTGCTTCCTACACAAATGGCCATATCCAGTTCAATTCTGCTCAGGAAACTGACAAGAACAGTAGCTCCTCTTCAGTCCAATACACTGTACTTGCTGGGAACAGATGCGAGTGCTATTTACACTGTGTTTGGCAATGGGAGCGCAATAGTGACTTTCCTTACCGGAAAACAACTCTTGTGCGTAGGACCAAAAACTGCATGTGATTCCACTCCATTTAGGACTGGAAACAAACACTAGCTCGCCTTACAAGAAACACACTCTGCTTTTGAGAAAAGAGCACTCTTGTACTCTACTGTGTTTCCTATAGGGCCAGAACAGTGAGCTTGCTCAGAACAAATGAACTGTGCTTCCTGCACACACGGGCCATATCTAGTTCAACTCTGCTTAGGAAACTGACAAGAACAGTAGCTCCTCTTCAGTCCAATACACTGTACTTGCTGGGATCAGACGCGAGTGCTATTTGCACTGTGTAGGGCATTGGGAGCGCAATAGTGACTCTTTTTACCAGAAAACAGCTCTTGCTCGTAGGACCAGAAACTGCATGTGATTCAACTCCATTTAGGACTGGGAAACAAATGCTGTCTCGCCTTACACGAAACACACTCTGCTTTTGAGAAAAGAGCACTCTTCTACTCTACTGTGTTTCCTATGGGATCCGAACAGAGAGCTTGCTCAGAACAAATGAACTGTGCTTCCTATACACACGAGCCATATCTAGTTCAATTCTGCTTAGGAAACTGACAAGAACAGTAGCTCCTCTTCAGTCCAATACACTGTACTTGCTGGAAACAGACGCGAGTGTTCTTTGCACTGTGTATGTCAACGGGAGCACAATAGTGACTTTCCTTACCAGAAAACAACTCTTGCTCGTAGGAACAGACATTTCATGTGATTCAACTCCATTTAGGACTGGGAAACAAATGCTAGCTCGCCTTACAAGAAACACACTCTGCTTTTGAGAAAAGAGCACTCTTCTACTCTACTGTGTTTCCTATAGGGCCAGTACAGTGACCTTGCTCAGAACAAAAGAACTGTGCTTCCTACACGAATGGCCATATCCAGTTCAATCCTGCTTAGGAAACTGACAAGAACAGTAGCTCCTCTTCAGTCCAATACACTGTACTTGCTGGGAACAGACGCGAGTGCTATTTGCACTGTGTACGGCATTGGGAGTGCAATAGTGACTCTTTTTACCAGAAAACAACTCTTGCTTGTAGGACCAGAAACTGCATGTGATTCAACTCCATTTAGGACTGGGAAACAAATGCTATCTTGCCTTACAAGAAACACACTCTGTTTTTGAGAAAAGAGCACTCTTGTACTCTACTGTGTTTCCTATAGGGCCAGAACAGTGAGCTTGCTCAGAACAAAAGAACTGTGCTTCCTACACACACGGGCCATATCTAGTTCAACTCTGCTTAGGAAACTGATGAGAACAGTAGCTCCTCTTCAGTCCAATACACTGTACTTGCTGGGAACAGATGCCAGTGCTATTTGCACTGTGTATGACAATGGGTGCGCAATAGTGACTCTTCTTACCACAAAACAACTCTTGCTCGTAGGACCAGAAACTGCATGGGATTCAACTCCATTTAGGACTGGGAAACAAACGCTAGCATGCCTTACAAGAAACACACTCTGCTTTAGAGAAAAGAGCACTCTTCTACTCTACTGTGTTTCCTATAGGGCCAGAACAGTGAGCTTGCTCAGAACAAAAGAAATGTGCTTCATACACACACAGGCCATATCTAGTTCAATTCTGCATAGGAAACTGGCAAGAACAGTAGCTCCGCTTCAGTCCAATACACTGTACTTGATTGGAACAAATGCAAGTGCTATTTGTACTGTGTATGGCATTGGGAGCACAATAGTGACTCTTCTTACCAAAAAATATCTCTACTCGTAGGACCAGAAACTGCATGTGATTCAACTCCATTTAGGACTGGGAAACAAATGCTATCTCGCCTTACAAGAAACACACTCTGCTTTTGAGAAAAGAGCACTCTTCTACTCTACTGTGTTTCCTATAAGGCCAGAACAGTGAGCTTGCTCAGAACAAATGAACTGTGCCTCCTACACACACAGGCCATATCTAGTTCAACTCTCCTTAGGATACTGATGAGAACCGTAGGTCCTCTTCACTCCAATACACTGTACTTGTTGGGAACAGACGGGAGTGCTATTTACACTGTGTACTGCAATGGGAACACAATAGTGAATCTTCTTACCAGAAAACAACTCTGGCTCTTAGGACCAGAAACTGCATGTGATTCAACTCCACGTAGGACTGGGAAACCAACGCTAGCTTGCCTTACAAAAAACAAGCTCTGCTTTTGAGAAAAGGGCACACTTCTACTCTACTGTGTTTCCTATGGGGTCCGAACAGTGAGCTTGCTCAGAACAAAAGAACTGTGCTTCCTACACACACGGGCCATATCTAGTTCAATTCTGCTTAGGAAACTGACAAGAACAGTAGATCCCCTTCAGTCCAATACACTGTACTTGCTGGGAACAGACGCCAGTGCTATTTGCACTGTGTATGACAATGGGAGCACAATAGTGACTTTTCTTACCACAAAACAACTCTTGCTCCTAGGACCAGAAACTGCATGGGATTCAACTCCATTTAGGACTGGGAAACAAACGCTAGCTTGCCTTACAAGAAAAACACTCTGCTTTTGAGAAAAGAGCACTCTTCTACTCTACTGTGTTTCCTATAGGGCCAGAACAGTGAGCTTGCTCAGAA
Organism: Peromyscus eremicus; assembly: GCF_949786415.1. Lineage (NCBI taxonomy): Eukaryota > Metazoa > Chordata > Mammalia > Rodentia > Cricetidae > Peromyscus > Peromyscus eremicus. Next base: position 106,239 of record NW_026735060.1, read on the forward strand.
CAAAAGAAATGTGCTTCATACACACACGGGCCATATCTAGTTCAACTCTGCTTAGGAACCTGACAAGAACAATAGATCCTCTTCAGTCCAATACACTGTACATGCTGGGAACAAATGCCAGTGCTATTTGCCCTGTGTATGGCAATGGTAGCGCAGTAGTTACACTTCTTACCAGAAAATACTCTTGCTTGTTGGACCAGAAACTGCATATGATTCAAATCCATTTAGGACTAAGAAACAAACGTTAGCTCGCCTTACAAGAAACACACTATGCTTTTGAGAAAAGAGTACCCTTCTTCTCTACTCTGTTTCCTATAGGGCCAGAACAGTGAGCTTGCTCAGAACAAAAGAACTGTGCTTCCTACGCACACGGGCCATATCTAGTTCCAGTCTGCATCGGAAACTGACAAGAACAGTAAATCCTCTTCAGTCCAATACACTGTACATGCTGGGAACAGACGCCAGTGATATTTGCCCTGTGTATGACAATGGGAGCACAATAGTGACTCTTCTTACCAGAAAACAACTCTTGCTCGGAGGACCAAAAACTGCATGTGATTCAACTCCATTTAGGACTGGGAAAGAAACGCTAGCTCGCCTTACAAGAAACACACTCTGCTTTTGATAAAAGAGCACTCTTCTACTCTACTGTGTTTCCTATAGGGCCAGTACAGTGAGCTTGCTCAGAACAAAAGAACTGTGCTTCCTACACAAATGGCCATATCCAGTTCAATTCTGCTTAGGAAACTGACAAGAACAGTAGCTCCTTTTCAGTCCAATACACTGTACTTGCTGGGAACAGATGCGAGTTTTGTTTCCACTGTGTTTGGCAATGGGAGCGCAATAGTGATTTTCCTTACCAGAAAACAACTCTTGCACATAGGACCAAAAACTGCATGTGATTCAACCTCATTTAGGACTGGGAAACAAACAATAGCTCGCCTTACAAGAAACACACTCTGCTTTTGAGAAAAGAGCACTCTTCTAATCTACTATGTTTCCTATAGCGCCAGAACAATGAGCTTGCTCAGAACAAAAGAACTGTGCTTCCTAAACATACGGCCATATCTAGTTCAATTCTGTTTAGTAAACTGACAAGAACAGTAGATCCTCTTCAGTCCAATACACTGTACATGCTGGGAACAGACGCCAGTGCTATTTGCACTGTGTACAGCAATGGGAGCGCAATAGTGACTCTTCTTACCAGAAAATAACTCTTGCTCGTATGACCAGAAACTGCATGTTATTCAACTCCATTTAGGACTTGGAAACAAACACTAGCTCGTCTTACAAGAAACACACTCTGCTTTTGAGAAAAGAGCACTCTTCTACTCTACTGTGTTTCCTATAGGGCCAGAACAGAGAGCTTGCTCAGAACAAAAGAACTGTGCTTCCTGCACACACGGGCCATATCTAGTTCAACTCTGCTTAAGAACCTGACAAGAACAGTAGCTCCTCTTCAGTCCAATACACTGTACTTGCTAAGAGCAGATGTGAGTGCTATTTGCACTGTGTATGGCAATGGGAGCACAATAGTGAATCTTCTTTCCAGAAAACAACTCTTGCTCGTACGACCAGAAACTGCATGTGATTCAACTCCATTTAGGACTGGGAAACAAACGCTAGGTCGCCTTACAAGAAACACACTCAGCTTTTGAGAAAAGAGCACTCTTCTACTCTACTGTGTTTCCTATAGGGCCAGAATAGTGAGCTTGCTCAGGATAAAAGAACTGTGCTTCCTACACACACGGGCCATATCTACTTCAACTCTGCTTAGGAAACTGTCAAGAACAGTAGATCCTCTTCAGTCCAATACAATGTACAGGCTGGGAACAGACGCCAGTGATATTTGCCCTGTGTATGACAATGGGAGCGTGATAGTGACTCTTCTTACCAGAAAACAACTCTTGCTCGTAGGACCAGAAACTGGATGTGATTCAACTCCATTTAGGACTGGGAAGCAAACGCTAGGTTGCCTTACACTAAACACACTCGGCTTTAGAGAAAAGAGCACTCTTCTACTCTACTGTGTTTCCTATGGGGTCCGAACAGTGAGCTTGCTCAGAACAAATGAACTGTGCTTTTTACACACATGGGCCATATCTAGTTCAACTCTGCTTAGGAAACTGACAAGAACAGTATCTCCTCTTCAGTCCAATACACTGTACTTTCTGTGAACAGATGCCAGTGCTATTTGCACTGTGTATGACAATGGGAGTGCAATAGTGACTCTTCTTACCAGAAAACAACTCTCGCTCGTAGGACTAAAAACTTCATGGGATTCAACTCCATTTCTGAATGGGAAACAAACACTAGCTTGCCTTACAAGAAACACACTCTGCTTTTGAGAAAAGAGCCCTCCTCTACTCTACTGTGTTTCCTATAGGGCCAGAACTGTGAGCTTGCTCAGAACAAAAGAACTGTGCTTCCTACACACACGGGCCATTTCTAGTTCAAATCTGCTTAGGAAACTGACAAGAACAGTAGCTCCTCTTCAGTCCAATACACTGTACTTGCTGGGAACATACGCGAGTGTTTTTGCACTGTGTACACCAATGGGAGCGCAATAGTGACTCTTCTTACCTGAAAACAACTCTTGCTCATAGGACCAGAATCTGCATGTCATTCAACTCCGTTTAGGACTGGGAAACAAACGCTAGCTCGCCTTACAAGAAACACACTCTGCTTTTGAGAAAAGAGCACTCTTCTAGTCTATTGTGTTTCCTCTAGGGCCAGAACAGAGAGCTTGCTCAGAACAAAAGAACTGTGCTTCCTGCACACACGGGCCATATCTAGTTCAACTGTGCTTAGGAAACTGACAAGAACAGTACCTCCTCTTCAGTCCAATACACTGTACTTGCTGGGAACAGACGCGAGTGCTATTTGCACTGTGTACGGAATTGGGAGCACAATAGTGACTCATTTTACCAGAAAACAACTCTTGCTCGTAGGAAAAGAAACTGCATGGAATTCAACTCCATTTAGGACTGGGAAACAAATGCTATCTCGCCTTACAAGAAACACACTCTGCTTTTGAGAAAAGAGCACTCTTGTACTCTACTGTGTTTCCTATGGGGCCAGAACAGTGAGCTTGCTCAGAACAAAAGAACTGTGCTTCCTACACACACGGGCCATATCTAGTTCAACTCTGCTTAGGAAACTGACGAGAAGAGTAGCTTCTCCTCAGTCCAATACACTGTACTTGCTGGGAACAGATGAGTGCTATTTGTACTGTGTACAGCAATGGGAGCACAATAGTGACCCTTCTTACCAGAAAACAACTTTGGCTCTTAGGACCAGAAACTGCATGTGATTCAACTCCACTTAGGACTGGGAAACAAACGCTAGCTTGCCTTACAAGAAACAAGCTCTGATTTGAGAAAAGGGCACACTTCTACTCTACTGTGGTTCCTATGGGGTCCGAACAGTGAGCTTGCTCAGAACAAAAGAACTGTGCTTCCTACACACACGGGCCATATCTAGTTCAATTCTGCTTAGAAAACTGACAAGAACAGTAGATCCCCTTCAGTCCAATACACTGTGCTTGCTGGGAACCGATGCAAGTGCTATTTGCACTGTGTATGACAATGGGAGCGCAAAAGTGACCCTTCTTACCAGAAAACAACTCTTGCTCGTAGGACTAGTAACTTCATGGGATTCAACTCCATTTCTGAATGGGAAACAAACACTAGCTTGCCTTACAAGAAACACACTCTGCTTTTGAGAAAAGAGCCCTCCTCTACTCTACTATGTTTCCTATAGGGCCAGAACAGTGAGCTTGCTCAGAACAAAAGAACTGTGCTTCCTACACACACGGGCCATATCTAGTTCAAATCTGCTTAGGAAACTGACAAGAACAGTAGCTCCTCTTCAGTCCAATACACTGTACTTGATTGGAACAGACGCAAGTGCTATTTGTACTGTTTATGGTATTGGGTTGCGATAGTGACTCTTCTTAATAAAAAATAACTCTACTCGTAGGACCAGAAACTGCATGTGATTCAAATTCATTTAGGACTGGGAAACAAAAGCTAGCTCGCCTTACAAGAAATACTCTCTGCTTTTGAGAAAAGAGCACTCTTCTTCTCAACTATGTGTCCTATGGGGTCCGAACAGTGAGCTTGCTCAGAACAAAAGAACTGTGCTTCCTACGCACACGGGCCATATCTAGTTTCAGCTCTGCTTAGGAAACTGACAAGAACAGTAGCTCCTCTTCAGTCCAATACACTGTACTTGCTGGGAACAGACGCGAGTGCTATTTGCACTGTGTATGTCAACGGGAGCGCAATAGTGACATTCCTTACCAGAAAACAACTCTTGCTTGTAGGAGCAAAAACTGCATGTGATTCAAGTCCATTTAGTACTGGGAAACAAACACTGGCTCGCCTTACAAGAAACACACTCTGCTTTTGAGAAAAGAGCACTCTTCTACTCTACTGCCTTTCCTATAGGGCCAGTACAGTGAGCTTGCTCAGAACAAAAGAACTGTGCTTCCTACACAAATGGCCATATCCAGTTCAATTCTGCTTAGGAAACTGACAAGAACAGTAGCTCCTCTTCAGTCCAATACACTGTACTTCATTGGAACAGACGCAAGTGCTATTTGTACTTTGCATGGCAATTGGAGCGCAATAGTGACTCTTCTTACCAAAAAATAACTCTACTCATAGGACCAGAAACTGCATGTGATTCAAATTCATTTAGGACTGGGAAACAAAAGCTAGCTCGCCTTACAAGAAACACACTCTGCTTTTGAGAAAAGAGCACTCTTCTACTCTACTGTGTTTCCTATGGGGTCCTAACAGTGAGCTTGCTCAGAACAAAAGAACTGTGCTTCCTATACAGATGGGCCATATCTAGTTCAACTCTGCTTAGGAAACTGACAAGAACAGTAGCTCCTCTTCAGTCCAATACACTGTACATGATTGGAACAGAGGCAAGTGCTGTTTGTACTGTGTATGGAATTGGGAGCACAATAGTGACTCTTCTTACCAAAAAATAACTCTACTCGTAGGACCAGAAAATGCATGGGATTCAACTCCATTTAGGACTGGGAAACAATCGCTAGCTCACCTTACAAGAAACACACTCTGCTTTTGAGAAAAGAGCACTCTTCTACTCTCCTGTGTTTCCTATGGGGTCCGAACAGTGAGCTTGCTCAGAACAAAAGAACTGTGCTTCCTACACACACGGCCCTATCTATTTCAATTCTGCTTAGTAAACTGAGAAGAAGAGTAGATCCTCTTCAGTCCAATACACTGTACATGCTGGGAACAGATGCCCGAGCTATTTGCCCTGTGTATGACAGTGGGAGCACAATAGTGACTCTTCTTACCAGAAAAAACTCTCGCTCTTAGGACCAGAAACTGCATGTGATTCAACTCCATTTAGGACTGGGAAACACATGCTTTCTTGCCTTAGAGAAATACACTCTGATTTTGAGAAAAGAGCACTCTTTTACTCTACTGTGTCCTATAGGGCCAGAACAGTGAGCTAGCTCTGAACAAAAGATCTGTGCTTCCTACGCACACGGGACATATGTAGTTCAACTCTGCTTAGGAAACTGACGAGAACAGTAGCTCCTCTTCAGTCCAATACACTGTACTTGCTGGGAACAGACGCGAGTGCTATTTGCACTGTGTACAGTAATAGGAGCACAATAGTGAGTTTTCTTACCAGAAAACAACTTTTGCTCTTAGGACCAGAAACTGCATGTGATTCAACTTCACTTAGGACTGGGAAACAAACGCTAGCTCGCCTTACAAGAAACACACTCTGCTTTTGAGAAAAGAGCACTCTTCTATTCTACAGTGTTCCCTATAGGTACAGAACAGTGAGATTGCTCAGAAGAAAAGAACTGTGCTTCTTACAAACACGGACCATATCTAGTTCAACTCTGCTTAGGAAACTGACAAGAACAGTAGCTCCTCTTCAGTCCAATACACTGTACTTGCTGGGAACATACGCGAGTGCTATTTGCACTGTGTACAGCAATGGGAGCGCAATAGTGACTCTTCTTACCAGAAAACAACTCTTGCTAATAGGACCAGAAACTGCATGTCATTCAACTCCGTTTAGGACTGGGAAACAAACGCTAGCTCGCCTTACAAGAAACACACTCTGCTTTTGAGAAAAGAGCACTCTTCTAGTCTATTGTGTTTCCTCTAGGGCCAGAACAGAGAGCTTGCTCAGAACAAAAGAACTGTGCTTCCTGCACACACGGGCCATATCTAGTTCAACTGTGCTTAGGAAACTGACGAGAACAGTAGCTCCTCTTTAGTCCAATACACTGTACTTGCTGGGAACAGACGCGAGTGCTATTTGCACCGTGTACGGATTTGGGAGCGCAATAGTGACTCTTTTTACCAGAAAACAACTCTTGCTCGTAGGACCAGAAACTGCATGTGATTCAACTCCATTTAGGACTGGGAAACAAATGCTAGCTTGCCTTACAAGAAACACACTCTGCTTTTGAGAAAAGAGCTCTCTTGTACTCTACTGTGTTTCCTATAGGGCCAGAACAGTGAGATTGCTCAGAACAAAAGAACTGTGCTTCCTACACACACGGGCCATATCTAGTTCAATTCTGCTTAGTAAACTGAGAAGAAGAGTAGATCCTCTTCAGTCCAATACACTGTACATGCTGGGAACAGATGCCCGTGCTATTTGCCCTGTGTATGACAGTGGGAGCACAATAGTGACTCTTCTTACCAGAAAAATCTCTCGCTCTTAGGACCAGAAACTGCATGTGATTCAACTCCATTTAGGACTGGGAAACACATGCTTTCTTGCCTTAGAGAAATACACTCTGATTTTGAGAAAAGAGCACTCTTTTACTCTACTGTGTCCTATAGGGCCAGAACAGTGAGCTAGCTCGGAACAAAAGATCTGTGCTTCCTACGCACACGGGACATATGTAGTTCAACTCTGCTTAGGAAACTGACGAGAACAGTAGCTCCTCTTCAGTCCAATACACTGTACTTGCTGGGAACAGACGCGAGTGCTATTTGCACTGTGTACAGTAATAGGAGCACAATAGTGAGTTTTCTTACCAGAAAACAACTTTTGCTCTTAGGACCAGAAACTGCATGTGATTCAACTTCACTTAGGACTGGGAAACAAACGCTAGCTCGCCTTACAAGAAACACGCTCTGCTTTTGAGAATAGGGCACACTTCTACTCTACTGTGTTTCCTATGGGGGCCGAACAGTGAGCTTGCTCAGAACAAAAGAACTGTGCTTCCTACACACACGGGCCATATCTAGTTCAACTCTGCTTAGGAAACTGACAAGAACAGTAGCTCCTCTTCAGTCCAATACACTGTACTTGTTGGGAACAGACGCAAGGGCTATTTGCACTGTGTATGGCAATGGGAGCGCAATAGTGACTTTCCTTACCAGAAAACAACTCTTGAGTGTAGGACCAAAAACTGTATGTGATTCAACTCCATTTAGGACTGGGAAACAAACGCTAGCTCGCCTTACAAGAAACACACTCTGCTTTTGAGAAAAGAGCACTCTTCTAGTCTATTGTGTTTCTTATAGTGCCAGAACAGAGAGCTTGCTCAGAACAAAAGAACTGTGCTTCCTGCACACACGGGCCATATCTAGTTCAACTCTGCTTAGGAAACTGACGAGAACAGTAGCTCCTCTTTAGTCCAATACACTGTACTTGCTGGGAACAGATGCCAGTGCTATTTGCACTGTGTATGACAATGCGAGCGCAATAGTGAATCTTCATACCACAAAACAACTCTTGCTCCTAGGACCAGAAACTGCATGGGATTCAACTCCATTTAGGACTGGGAAACAAACGCTAGCTTGCCTTACAAGAAACACACTCCGCTTTTGAGAAAAGAGCACTCTTCTACTCTACTGTGTTTCCTATAGGGCCAGAACAGTGAGCTTGCTCAGAACAAAAGAAATGTGCTTCATACACACACGGGCCATATCTAGTTCAATTCTGCTTAGGAAACTGACAAGAACAGTAGCTCCTCTTCAGTCCAATACACTGTACTTGATTGGAACAGACGCAAGTGCTATTTGTACTGTGTCTGGCATTTGGAGCGCAATAGTGACTCTTCTTACCAAAAAATAACTCTACTCGTAGGACCAGAAACTGCATGTGATTCAAATTCATTTAGGACTGGGAAACAAAAGCTAGCTCGCCTTACAAGAAACACACTCTGCTTTTGAGAAAAGAGCACTCTTCTACTCTACTGTGTTTCCTATTGGGTCCTAACAGTGAGCTTGCTCAGAACAAAAGAACTGTGCTTCCTATACACACGGGCCCTATCTAGTTCAACTCTGCTTAGGAAACTGACAAGAACAGTAGCTCCTCTTCAGTCCAATACACTGTACTTGATTGGAACAGAGGCAAGTGCTGTTTGTACTGTGTATGGCATTGGGAGCGCAATAGTGACTCTTCTTACCAAAAAATAACTCTACTCGGAGAACCAGAAACTGCATGGGATTCAACTCCATTTAGGACTGGGAAACAATCGCTAGCTCACCTTACAAGAAACACACTCTGCTTTTGAGAAAAGAGCACTCTTCTACTCTGCTGTGTTTCCTATAGCACCAGAACAGTGAGCTTGCTCAGAACAAAAGAACTGTGCTTCCTAAACACACGGCCCTATCTAGTTCAATTCTGCTTAGTAAACTGAGAAGAACAGTAGATCCTCTTCAGTCCAATACACTGTACATGCTGGGAACAGACGCCAGTGCTATTCGCACAATGTACAACAAAGTTAGCGCAATAGTAACTCTTCTTACCAGAAAACAACTCTTGCTCTTAGGACCAGAAACTGCATGTGATTCAACACCATTTAGGACTGGGAAACAAACGCTAGCTCGCCTTACAAGAAACACACTCTGCTTTTGAGAAAAGAGCACTCTTCTACTCTACTGTGTTTCCTATATGGCCAGAAGACTGAGCTTGCTCAGAACAAAAGAACAGTGCTTCCTGCACACACGGGCCATATCTAGTTCAACTCTGCTTAGGAACCTGACAAGAACAGTAGATCCTCTTCAGTCCAATACACTGTACATGCTGGGAACAGATACCAGTGCTATTTGCCCTGTGTATGACAGTGGAGCACAATAGTGACTCTTCTTACCAGAAAAAACTCTTGCTCGTAGGACCAGAAACTGCATGTGATTCAACTCCATTTAGGACTGGGAAACACATGCTTGCTTGCCTTAGAGAAACACCCTCTGATTTTGAGAAAAGAGCACTCTTTTACTCTACTGTGTCTCCTATAGGGTCAGAACAGTGAGCTTGCTCAGAACAAAAGATCTGTGCTTCATACACACACGGGCCATATGTAGTTCAACTCTGCTTAGGAAACTGACGAGAACAGTAGCTCCTCTTCAGTCCAATACACTGTACTTCCTGGGAACAGATGTGAGTGCTATTTGCACTGTGTACAGTAATAGGAGCACAATAGTGAGTTTTCTTACCAGAAACTACTTTTGCTCTTAGGACCAGAAACTGCATGTGATTCAACTCCACTTAGGACTGGGAAACAAACGCTAGCTTGCCTTACAAGAAACAAGCTCTGATTTGAGAAAAGGGCACACTTCTACTCTACTGTGGTTCCTATGGGTTCCGAACAGTGAGCTTGCTCAGAACAAAAGAACTGTGCTTCCTACACACACGGGCCATATCTAGTTCAATTCTGCTTAGAAAACTGACAAGAACAGTAGATCCCCTTCAGTCCAATACACTGTACTTGCTGGGAACAGACGCGAGTGCTATTTGCACTGTGTATGACAATGGGAGCGCAATAGTGACTCTTCTTACCAGAAAACAACTCTTGCTCGTAGGACTAGAAACTTCATGGGATTCAACTCCATTTCTGAATGGGAAACAAACACTAGCTTGCCTTACAAGAAACACACTCTGCTTTTGAGAAAACAGCCCTCCTCTACTCTACTGTGATTCCTATAGGGCCAGAACAGTTAGCTTGCTCAGAACAAAAGAACTGTGCTTCCTAGACACACGGGCCATATCTAGTTAAAATCTGCTTAGGAAACTGACAAGAACAGTAGCTCCTCTTCAGTCCAATACACTGTACTTGCTGGAAACATACGCGAGTGCTATTTGCACTGTGTACAGCAATGGGAGCGCAATAGTGACTCTTCTTACCAGAAAACAACTCTTGCTCATAGGACAAGAAACTGAATGTCATTCAACTCCGTTTAGGACTGGGAAACAAACGCTAGCTCGCCTTACAAGAAACACACTCTGCTTTTGAGAAAAGAGCACTCTTCTACTCTAATGTTTCCTATAGGGCCAGAACAGAGAGCTTGCTCAGAACAAAAGAACTGTCCTTCAGACACACGGGCCATATCTAGTTCAACTCTGCTTAGGAAACTGACAAGAACAGTAGCTCCTCTTCAGTCCAATACACTGTACTTGCTGGGAACAGATGCGAGTGCTATTTGCACTGTGTTTGGCAATGGGAGCTCAATAGTGACTTTCGTTACCAGAAAACAACTCTTGCACGTAGGACCAAAAACTGCATGTGATTCAACTCCATTTAGGACTGGGAAACAAACACCAGCTCGCCTAACAAGAAACATACTCTGCTTTTGAGAAAAGAGCACTCTTCTACTCTACTGTGTTTCCTATAGGGCCAGAACAGTGAGCTTGCTCAGAACAAAAGAACTGTGCTTTCTGCACACACGGGCCATATCTAGTTCAACTCTGCTTAGGAAACTGAAAAGAATAGTAGCTCCTCTTCAGTCCAATACACTGTACTTGCTGAGAAGAGACGCAAGTGCTATTTGCAATGTGTACGGCATTGGGAGCGCAATAGTGACTCTTTTTACCAGAAAACAACTCTTGCTCGTAGGACCAGAAACTGCATGTGATTCAACTCCATTTAAGACTGGAAACAAATGCTAGCTTGCCTTACAAGAAACACACTCTGCTTTTGAGAAAAGAGCGCTCTTCTACTCTACTGTGTTTCCCATAGGGCCAGAACAGTGAGCTTGCCCAGAATTAAAGAAATGTGCTTCATACACACACGGGCCATATCTAGTTCATCTCTGCTTAGGAACCTGACAAGAACAATAGATCCTCTTCAGTCCAATACACTGTACATGCTGGGAACAAATGCCAGTGCTATTTGCCCTGTGTATGACAATGGTAGCGCAATACTGACTCTTCTTACCAGAAAATACTCTTGCTTGTAGGACCAGAAACTGCATGTGATTCAAATTCATTTAGGACTGGGAAAGAAACGCTAGCTCGCCTTACAAGAAACACACTCTGCTTTTGAGAAAAGAGCACTCTTCTACTCTACTGTGTTTCCTATAGGGCCAGTACAGTGAGCTTGCTCAGAACAAAAGAGCTGTGCTTCCTACACAAATGGCCATATCCAGTTCAATTCTGCTCAGGAAACTGACAAGAACAGTAGCTCCTCTTCAGTCCAATACACTGTACTTGCTGGGAACAGATGCGAGTGCTATTTACACTGTGTTTGGCAATGGGAGCGCAATAGTGACTTTCCTTACCGGAAAACAACTCTTGTGCGTAGGACCAAAAACTGCATGTGATTCCACTCCATTTAGGACTGGAAACAAACACTAGCTCGCCTTACAAGAAACACACTCTGCTTTTGAGAAAAGAGCACTCTTGTACTCTACTGTGTTTCCTATAGGGCCAGAACAGTGAGCTTGCTCAGAACAAATGAACTGTGCTTCCTGCACACATGGGCCATATCTAGTTCAACTCTGCTTAGGAAACTGACAAGAACAGTAGCTCCTCTTCAGTCCAATACACTGTACTTGCTGGGATCAGACGCGAGTGCTATTTGCACTGTGTAGGGCATTGGGAGCGCAATAGTGACTCTTTTTACCAGAAAACAGCTCTTGCTCGTAGGACCAGAAACTGCATGTGATTCAACTCCATTTAGGACTGGGAAACAAATGCTGTCTCGCCTTACACGAAACACACTCTGCTTTTGAGAAAAGAGCACTCTTCTACTCTACTGTGTTTCCTATGGGATCCGAACAGAGAGCTTGCTCAGAACAAATGAACTGTGCTTCCTATACACACGAGCCATATCTAGTTCAATTCTGCTTAGGAAACTGACAAGAACAGTAGCTCCTCTTCAGTCCAATACACTGTACTTGCTGGAAACAGACGCGAGTGTTCTTTGCACTGTGTATGTCAACGGGAGCACAATAGTGACTTTCCTTACCAGAAAACAACTCTTGCTCGTAGGAACAGACATTTCATGTGATTCAACTCCATTTAGGACTGGGAAACAAATGCTAGCTCGCCTTACAAGAAACACACTCTGCTTTTGAGAAAAGAGCACTCTTCTACTCTACTGTGTTTCCTATAGGGCCAGTACAGTGACCTTGCTCAGAACAAAAGAACTGTGCTTCCTACACGAATGGCCATATCCAGTTCAATCCTGCTTAGGAAACTGACAAGAACAGTAGCTCCTCTTCAGTCCAATACACTGTACTTGCTGGGAACAGACGCGAGTGCTATTTGCACTGTGTACGGCATTGGGAGTGCAATAGTGACTCTTTTTACCAGAAAACAACTCTTGCTTGTAGGACCAGAAACTGCATGTGATTCAACTCCATTTAGGACTGGGAAACAAATGCTATCTTGCCTTACAAGAAACACACTCTGTTTTTGAGAAAAGAGCACTCTTGTACTCTACTGTGTTTCCTATAGGGCCAGAACAGTGAGCTTGCTCAGAACAAAAGAACTGTGCTTCCTACACACACGGGCCATATCTAGTTCAACTCTGCTTAGGAAACTGATGAGAACAGTAGCTCCTCTTCAGTCCAATACACTGTACTTGCTGGGAACAGATGCCAGTGCTATTTGCACTGTGTATGACAATGGGTGCGCAATAGTGACTCTTCTTACCACAAAACAACTCTTGCTCGTAGGACCAGAAACTGCATGGGATTCAACTCCATTTAGGACTGGGAAACAAACGCTAGCATGCCTTACAAGAAACACACTCTGCTTTAGAGAAAAGAGCACTCTTCTACTCTACTGTGTTTCCTATAGGGCCAGAACAGTGAGCTTGCTCAGAACAAAAGAAATGTGCTTCATACACACACAGGCCATATCTAGTTCAATTCTGCATAGGAAACTGGCAAGAACAGTAGCTCCGCTTCAGTCCAATACACTGTACTTGATTGGAACAAATGCAAGTGCTATTTGTACTGTGTATGGCATTGGGAGCACAATAGTGACTCTTCTTACCAAAAAATATCTCTACTCGTAGGACCAGAAACTGCATGTGATTCAACTCCATTTAGGACTGGGAAACAAATGCTATCTCGCCTTACAAGAAACACACTCTGCTTTTGAGAAAAGAGCACTCTTCTACTCTACTGTGTTTCCTATAAGGCCAGAACAGTGAGCTTGCTCAGAACAAATGAACTGTGCCTCCTACACACACAGGCCATATCTAGTTCAACTCTCCTTAGGATACTGATGAGAACCGTAGGTCCTCTTCACTCCAATACACTGTACTTGTTGGGAACAGACGGGAGTGCTATTTACACTGTGTACTGCAATGGGAACACAATAGTGAATCTTCTTACCAGAAAACAACTCTGGCTCTTAGGACCAGAAACTGCATGTGATTCAACTCCACGTAGGACTGGGAAACCAACGCTAGCTTGCCTTACAAAAAACAAGCTCTGCTTTTGAGAAAAGGGCACACTTCTACTCTACTGTGTTTCCTATGGGGTCCGAACAGTGAGCTTGCTCAGAACAAAAGAACTGTGCTTCCTACACACACGGGCCATATCTAGTTTAATTCTGCTTAGGAAACTGACAAGAACAGTAGATCCCCTTCAGTCCAATACACTGTACTTGCTGGGAACAGACGCCAGTGCTATTTGCACTGTGTATGACAATGGGAGCACAATAGTGACTTTTCTTACCACAAAACAACTCTTGCTCCTAGGACCAGAAACTGCATGGGATTCAACTCCATTTAGGACTGGGAAACAAACGCTAGCTTGCCTTACAAGAAAAACACTCTGCTTTTGAGAAAAGAGCACTCTTCTACTCTACTGTGTTTCCTATAGGGCCAGAACAGTGAGCTTGCTCAGAACAAAAGAAATGTGCTTCATACACACACGGGCCATATCTAGTTCAACTCTGCTTAGGAACCTGACAAGAACAATAGATCCTCTTCAGTCCAATACACTGTACATGCTGGGAACAAATGCCAGTGCTATTTGCCCTGTGTATGGCAATGGTAGCGCAGTAGTTACACTTCTTACCAGAAAATACTCTTGCTTGTTGGACCAGAAACTGCATATGATTCAAATCCATTTAGGACTAAGAAACAAACGTTAGCTCGCCTTACAAGAAACACACTATGCTTTTGAGAAAAGAGTACCCTTCTTCTCTACTCTGTTTCCTATAGGGCCAGAACAGTGAGCTTGCTCAGAACAAAAGAACTGTGCTTCCTACGCACACGGGCCATATCTAGTTCCAGTCTGCATCGGAAACTGACAAGAACAGTAAATCCTCTTCAGTCCAATACACTGTACATGCTGGGAACAGACGCCAGTGATATTTGCCCTGTGTATGACAATGGGAGCACAATAGTGACTCTTCTTACCAGAAAACAACTCTTGCTCGGAGGACCAAAAACTGCATGTGATTCAACTCCATTTAGGACTGGGAAAGAAACGCTAGCTCGCCTTACAAGAAACACACTCTGCTTTTGAGAAAAGAGCACTCTTCTACTCTACTGTGTTTCCTATAGGGCCAGTACAGTGAGCTTGCTCAGAACAAAAGAACTGTGCTTCCTACACAAATGGCCATATCCAGTTCAATTCTGCTTAGGAAACTGACAAGAACAGTAGCTCCTTTTCAGTCCAATACACTGTACTTGCTGGGAACAGATGCGAGTTTTGTTTCCACTGTGTTTGGCAATGGGAGCGCAATAGTGATTTTCCTTACCAGAAAACAACTCTTGCACATAGGACCAAAAACTGCATGTGATTCAACCTCATTTAGGACTGGGAAACAAACAATAGCTCGCCTTACAAGAAACACACTCTGCTTTTGAGAAAAGAGCACTCTTCTAATCTACTATGTTTCCTATAGCGCCAGAACAATGAGCTTGCTCAGAACAAAAGAACTGTGCTTCCTAAACATACGGCCATATCTAGTTCAATTCTGTTTAGTAAACTGACAAGAACAGTAGATCCTCTTCAGTCCAATACACTGTACATGCTGGGAACAGACGCCAGTGCTATTTGCACTGTGTACAGCAATGGGAGCGCAATAGTGACTCTTCTTACCAGAAAATAACTCTTGCTCGTATGACCAGAAACTGCATGTTATTCAACTCCATTTAGGACTTGGAAACAAACACTAGCTCGTCTTACAAGAAACACACTCTGCTTTTGAGAAAAGAGCACTCTTCTACTCTACTGTGTTTCCTATAGGGCCAGAACAGAGAGCTTGCTCAGAACAAAAGAACTGTGCTTCCTGCACACACGGGCCATATCTAGTTCAACTCTGCTTAAGAACCTGACAAGAACAGTAGCTCCTCTTCAGTCCAATACACTGTACTTGCTAAGAGCAGATGCGAGTGCTATTTGCACTGTGTATGGCAATGGGAGCACAATAGTGAATCTTCTTTCCAGAAAACAACTCTTGCTCGTACGACCAGAAACTGCATGTGATTCAACTCCATTTAGGACTGGGAAACAAACGCTAGGTCGCCTTACAAGAAACACACTCAGCTTTTGAGAAAAGAGCACTCTTCTACTCTACTGTGTTTCCTATAGGGCCAGAATAGTGAGCTTGCTCAGGATAAAAGAACTGTGCTTCCTACACACACGGGCCATATCTACTTCAACTCTGCTTAGGAAACTGTCAAGAACAGTAGATCCTCTTCAGTCCAATACAATGTACAGGCTGGGAACAGACGCCAGTGATATTTGCCCTGTGTATGACAATGGGAGCGTGATAGTGACTCTTCTTACCAGAAAACAACTCTTGCTCGTAGGACCAGAAACTGGATGTGATTCAACTCCATTTAGGACTGGGAAGCAAACGCTAGGTTGCCTTACACTAAACACACTCGGCTTTAGAGAAAAGAGCACTCTTCTACTCTACTGTGTTTCCTATGGGGTCCGAACAGTGAGCTTGCTCAGAACAAATGAACTGTGCTTTTTACACACATGGGCCATATCTAGTTCTACTCTGCTTAGGAAACTGACAAGAACAGTATCTCCTCTTCAGTCCAATACACTGTACTTTCTGTGAACAGATGCCAGTGCTATTTGCACTGTGTATGACAATGGGAGCGCAATAGTGACTCTTCTTACCAGAAAACAACTCTCGCTCGTAGGACTAAAAACTTCATGGGATTCAACTCCATTTCTGAATGGGAAACAAACACTAGCTTGCCTTACAAGAAACACACTCTGCTTTTGAGAAAAGAGCCCTCCTCTACTCTACTGTGTTTCCTATAGGGCCAGAACTGTGAGCTTGCTCAGAACAAAAGAACTGTGCTTCCTACACACACGGGCCATATCTAGTTCAAATCTGCTTAGGAAACTGACAAGAACAGTAGCTCCTCTTCAGTCCAATACACTGTACTTGCTGGGAACATACGCGAGTGTTTTTGCACTGTGTACACCAATGGGAGCGCAATAGTGACTCTTCTTACCTGAAAACAACTCTTGCTCATAGGACCAGAATCTGCATGTCATTCAACTCCGTTTAGGACTGGGAAACAAACGCTAGCTCGCCTTACAAGAAACACACTCTGCTTTTGAGAAAAGAGCACTCTTCTAGTCTATTGTGTTTCCTCTAGGGCCAGAACAGAGAGCTTGCTCAGAACAAAAGAACTGTGCTTCCTGCACACACGGGCCATATCTAGTTCAACTGTGCTTAGGAAACTGACAAGAACAGTACCTCCTCTTCAGTCCAATACACTGTACTTGCTGGGAACAGACGCGAGTGCTATTTGCACTGTGTACGGAATTGGGAGCACAATAGTGACTCATTTTACCAGAAAACAACTCTTGCTCGTAGGAAAAGAAACTGCATGGAATTCAACTCCATTTAGGACTGGGAAACAAATGCTATCTCGCCTTACAAGAAACACACTCTGCTTTTGAGAAAAGAGCACTCTTGTACTCTACTGTGTTTCCTATGGGGCCAGAACAGTGAGCTTGCTCAGAACAAAAGAACTGTGCTTCCTACACACGGGCCATATCTAGTTCAACTCTGCTTAGGAAACTGACGAGAAGAGTAGCTTCTCCTCAGTCCAATACACTGTACTTGCTGGGAACAGATGAGTGCTATTTGTACTGTGTACAGCAATGGGAGCACAATAGTGACCCTTCTTACCAGAAAACAACTTTGGCTCTTAGGACCAGAAACTGCATGTGATTCAACTCCACTTAGGACTGGGAAACAAACGCTAGCTTGCCTTACAAGAAACAAGCTCTGATTTGAGAAAAGGGCACACTTCTACTCTACTGTGGTTCCTATGGGGTCCGAACAGTGAGCTTGCTCAGAACAAAAGAACTGTGCTTCCTACACACACCGGCCATATCTAGTTCAATTCTGCTTAGAAAACTGACAAGAACAGTAGATCCCCTTCAGTCCAATACACTGTGCTTGCTGGGAACCGATGCAAGTGCTATTTGCACTGTGTATGACAATGGGAGCGCAAAAGTGACCCTTCTTACCAGAAAACAACTCTTGCTCGTAGGACTAGTAACTTCATGGGATTCAACTCCATTTCTGAATGGGAAACAAACACTAGCTTGCCTTACAAGAAACACACTCTGCTTTTGAGAAAAGAGCCCTCCTCTACTCTACTATGTTTCCTATAGGGCCAGAACAGTGAGCTTGCTCAGAACAAAAGAACTGTGCTTCCTACACACACGGGCCATATCTAGTTCAAATCTGCTTAGGAAACTGACAAGAACAGTAGCTCCTCTTCAGTCCAATACACTGTACTTGATTGGAACAGACGCAAGTGCTATTTGTACTGTTTATGGTATTGGGTTGCGATAGTGACTCTTCTTAATAAAAAATAACTCTACTCGTAGGACCAGAAACTGCATGTGATTCAAATTCATTTAGGACTGGGAAACAAAAGCTAGCTCGCCTTACAAGAAATACTCTCTGCTTTTGAGAAAAGAGCACTCTTCTTCTCAACTATGTGTCCTATGGGGTCCGAACAGTGAGCTTGCTCAGAACAAAAGAACTGTGCTTCCTACGCACACGGGCCATATCTAGTTCAGCTCTGCTTAGGAAACTGACAAGAACAGTAGCTCCTCTTCAGTCCAATACACTGTACTTGCTGGGAACAGACGCGAGTGCTATTTGCACTGTGTATGTCAACGGGAGCGCAATAGTGACATTCCTTACCAGAAAACAACTCTTGCTTGTAGGAGCAAAAACTGCATGTGATTCAAGTCCATTTAGTACTGGGAAACAAACACTGGCTCGCCTTACAAGAAACACACTCTGCTTTTGAGAAAAGAGCACTCTTCTACTCTACTGCCTTTCCTATAGGGCCAGTACAGTGAGCTTGCTCAGAACAAAAGAACTGTGCTTCCTACACAAATGGCCATATCCAGTTCAATTCTGCTTAGGAAACTGACAAGAACAGTAGCTCCTCTTCAGTCCAATACACTGTACTTCATTGGAACAGACGCAAGTGCTATTTGTACTTTGCATGGCAATTGGAGCGCAATAGTGACTCTTCTTACCAAAAAATAACTCTACTCATAGGACCAGAAACTGCATGTGATTCAAATTCATTTAGGACTGGGAAACAAAAGCTAGCTCGCCTTACAAGAAACACACTCTGCTTTTGAGAAAAGAGCACTCTTCTACTCTACTGTGTTTCCTATGGGGTCCTAACAGTGAGCTTGCTCAGAACAAAAGAACTGTGCTTCCTATACAGATGGGCCATATCTAGTTCAACTCTGCTTAGGAAACTGACAAGAACAGTAGCTCCTCTTCAGTCCAATACACTGTACATGATTGGAACAGAGGCAAGTGCTGTTTGTACTGTGTATGGAATTGGGAGCACAATAGTGACTCTTCTTACCAAAAAATAACTCTACTCGTAGGACCAGAAAATGCATGGGATTCAACTCCATTTAGGACTGGGAAACAATCGCTAGCTCACCTTACAAGAAACACACTCTGCTTTTGAGAAAAGAGCACTCTTCTACTCTCCTGTGTTTCCTATGGGGTCCGAACAGTGAGCTTGCTCAGAACAAAAGAACTGTGCTTCCTACACACACGGCCCTATCTATTTCAATTCTGCTTAGTAAACTGAGAAGAAGAGTAGATCCTCTTCAGTCCAATACACTGTACATGCTGGGAACAGATGCCCGAGCTATTTGCCCTGTTTATGACAGTGGGAGCACAATAGTGACTCTTCTTACCAGAAAAAACTCTCGCTCTTAGGACCAGAAACTGCATGTGATTCAACTCCATTTAGGACTGGGAAACACATGCTTTCTTGCCTTAGAGAAATACACTCTGATTTTGAGAAAAGAGCACTCTTTTACTCTACTGTGTCCTATAGGGCCAGAACAGTGAGCTAGCTCTGAACAAAAGATCTGTGCTTCCTACGCACACGGGACATATGTAGTTCAACTCTGCTTAGGAAACTGACGAGAACAGTAGCTCCTCTTCAGTCCAATACACTGTACTTGCTGGGAACAGACGCGAGTGCTATTTGCACTGTGTACAGTAATAGGAGCACAATAGTGAGTTTTCTTACCAGAAAACAACTTTTGCTCTTAGGACCAGAAACTGCATGTGATTCAACTTCACTTAGGACTGGGAAACAAACGCTAGCTCGCCTTACAAGAAACACACTCTGCTTTTGAGAAAAGAGCACTCTTCTACTCTACAGTGTTCCCTATAGGTACAGAACAGTGAGATTGCTCAGAAGAAAAGAACTGTGCTTCTTACAAACACGGACCATATCTAGTTCAACTCTGCTTAGGAAACTGACAAGAACAGTAGCTCCTCTTCAGTCCAATACACTGTACTTGCTGGGAACATACGCGAGTGCTATTTGCACTGTGTACAGCAATGGGAGCGCAATAGTGACTCTTCTTACCAGAAAACAACTCTTGCTAATAGGACCAGAAACTGCATGTCATTCAACTCCGTTTAGGACTGGGAAACAAACGCTAGCTCGCCTTACAAGAAACACACTCTGCTTTTGAGAAAAGAGCACTCTTCTAGTCTATTGTGTTTCCTCTAGGGCCAGAACAGAGAGCTTGCTCAGAACAAAAGAACTGTGCTTCCTGCACACACGGGCCATATCTAGTTCAACTGTGCTTAGGAAACTGACGAGAACAGTAGCTCCTCTTTAGTCCAATACACTGTACTTGCTGGGAACAGACGCGAGTGCTATTTGCACCGTGTACGGATTTGGGAGCGCAATAGTGACTCTTTTTACCAGAA
This sequence comes from Peromyscus eremicus, assembly GCF_949786415.1. NCBI lineage: Eukaryota > Metazoa > Chordata > Mammalia > Rodentia > Cricetidae > Peromyscus > Peromyscus eremicus. The sequence continues at coordinate 126,714 of NW_026735060.1, forward strand.
AACAACTCTTGCTCGTAGGACCAGAAACTGCATGTGATTCAACTCCATTTAGGACTGGGAAACAAATGCTAGCTTGCCTTACAAGAAACACACTCTGCTTTTGAGAAAAGAGCTCTCTTGTACTCTACTGTGTTTCCTATAGGGCCAGAACAGTGAGATTGCTCAGAACAAAAGAACTGTGCTTCCTACACACACGGGCCATATCTAGTTCAATTCTGCTTAGTAAACTGAGAAGAAGAGTAGATCCTCTTCAGTCCAATACACTGTACATGCTGGGAACAGATGCCCGTGCTATTTGCCCTGTGTATGACAGTGGGAGCACAATAGTGACTCTTCTTACCAGAAAAATCTCTCGCTCTTAGGACCAGAAACTGCATGTGATTCAACTCCATTTAGGACTGGGAAACACATGCTTTCTTGCCTTAGAGAAATACACTCTGATTTTGAGAAAAGAGCACTCTTTTACTCTACTGTGTCCTATAGGGCCAGAACAGTGAGCTAGCTCGGAACAAAAGATCTGTGCTTCCTACGCACACGGGACATATGTAGTTCAACTCTGCTTAGGAAACTGACGAGAACAGTAGCTCCTCTTCAGTCCAATACACTGTACTTGCTGGGAACAGACGCGAGTGCTATTTGCACTGTGTACAGTAATAGGAGCACAATAGTGAGTTTTCTTACCAGAAAACAACTTTTGCTCTTAGGACCAGAAACTGCATGTGATTCAACTTCACTTAGGACTGGGAAACAAACGCTAGCTCGCCTTACAAGAAACACGCTCTGCTTTTGAGAATAGGGCACACTTCTACTGTACTGTGTTTCCTATGGGGGCCGAACAGTGAGCTTGCTCAGAACAAAAGAACTGTGCTTCCTACACACACGGGCCATATCTAGTTCAACTCTGCTTAGGAAACTGACAAGAACAGTAGCTCCTCTTCAGTCCAATACACTGTACTTGTTGGGAACAGACGCAAGGGCTATTTGCACTGTGTATGGCAATGGGAGCGCAATAGTGACTTTCCTTACCAGAAAACAACTCTTGAGTGTAGGACCAAAAACTGTATGTGATTCAACTCCATTTAGGACTGGGAAACAAACGCTAGCTCGCCTTACAAGAAACACACTCTGCTTTTGAGAAAAGAGCACTCTTCTAGTCTATTGTGTTTCTTATAGTGCCAGAACAGAGAGCTTGCTCAGAACAAAAGAACTGTGCTTCCTGCACACACGGGCCATATCTAGTTCAACTCTGCTTAGGAAACTGACGAGAACAGTAGCTCCTCTTTAGTCCAATACACTGTACTTGCTGGGAACAGATGCCAGTGCTATTTGCACTGTGTATGACAATGGGAGCGCAATAGTGAATCTTCATACCACAAAACAACTCTTGCTCCTAGGACCAGAAACTGCATGGGATTCAACTCCATTTAGGACTGGGAAACAAACGCTAGCTTGCCTTACAAGAAACACACTCCGCTTTTGAGAAAAGAGCACTCTTCTACTCTACTGTGTTTCCTATAGGGCCAGAACAGTGAGCTTGCTCAGAACAAAAGAAATGTGCTTCATACACACACGGGCCATATCTAGTTCAATTCTGCTTAGGAAACTGACAAGAACAGTAGCTCCTCTTCAGTCCAATACACTGTACTTGATTGGAACAGACGCAAGTGCTATTTGTACTGTGTCTGGCATTTGGAGCGCAATAGTGACTCTTCTTACCAAAAAATAACTCTAATCGTAGGACCAGAAACTGCATGTGATTCAAATTCATTTAGGACTGGGAAACAAAAGCTAGCTCGCCTTACAAGAAACACACTCTGCTTTTGAGAAAAGAGCACTCTTCTACTCTACTGTGTTTCCTATTGGGTCCTAACAGTGAGCTTGCTCAGAACAAAAGAACTGTGCTTCCTATACACACGGGCCCTATCTAGTTCAACTCTGCTTAGGAAACTGACAAGAACAGTAGCTCCTCTTCAGTCCAATACACTGTACTTGATTGGAACAGAGGCAAGTGCTGTTTGTACTGTGTATGGCATTGGGAGCGCAATAGTGACTCTTCTTACCAAAAAATAACTCTACTCGGAGAACCAGAAACTGCATGGGATTCAACTCCATTTAGGACTGGGAAACAATCGCTAGCTCACCTTACAAGAAACACACTCTGCTTTTGAGAAAAGAGCACTCTTCTACTCTGCTGTGTTTCCTATAGCACCAGAACAGTGAGCTTGCTCAGAACAAAAGAACTGTGCTTCCTAAACACACGGCCCTATCTAGTTCAATTCTGCTTAGTAAACTGAGAAGAACAGTAGATCCTCTTCAGTCCAATACACTGTACATGCTGGGAACAGACGCCAGTGCTATTCGCACAATGTACAACAAAGTTAGCGCAATAGTAACTCTTCTTACCAGAAAACAACTCTTGCTCTTAGGACCAGAAACTGCATGTGATTCAACACCATTTAGGACTGGGAAACAAACGCTAGCTCGCCTTACAAGAAACACACTCTGCTTTTGAGAAAAGAGCACTCTTCTACTCTACTGTGTTTCCTATATGGCCAGAAGAGTGAGCTTGCTCAGAACAAAAGAACAGTGCTTCCTGCACACACGGGCCATATCTAGTTCAACTCTGCTTAGGAACCTGACAAGAACAGTAGATCCTCTTCAGTCCAATACACTGTACATGCTGGGAACAGATACCAGTGCTATTTGCCCTGTGTATGACAGTGGAGCACAATAGTGACTCTTCTTACCAGAAAAAACTCTTGCTCGTAGGACCAGAAACTGCATGTGATTCAACTCCATTTAGGACTGGGAAACACATGCTTGCTTGCCTTAGAGAAACACCCTCTGATTTTGAGAAAAGAGCACTCTTTTACTCTACTGTGTCTCCTATAGGGTCAGAACAGTGAGCTTGCTCAGAACAAAAGATCTGTGCTTCATACACACACGGGCCATATGTAGTTCAACTCTGCTTAGGAAACTGACGAGAACAGTAGCTCCTCTTCAGTCCAATACACTGTACTTCCTGGGAACAGATGTGAGTGCTATTTGCACTGTGTACAGTAATAGGAGCACAATAGTGAGTTTTCTTACCAGAAACTACTTTTGCTCTTAGGACCAGAAACTGCATGTGATTCAACTCCACTTAGGACTGGGAAACAAACGCTAGCTTGCCTTACAAGAAACAAGCTCTGATTTGAGAAAAGGGCACACTTCTACTCTACTGTGGTTCCTATGGGTTCCGAACAGTGAGCTTGCTCAGAACAAAAGAACTGTGCTTCCTACACACACGGGCCATATCTAGTTCAATTCTGCTTAGAAAACTGACAAGAACAGTAGATCCCCTTCAGTCCAATACACTGTACTTGCTGGGAACAGACGCGAGTGCTATTTGCACTGTGTATGACAATGGGAGCGCAATAGTGACTCTTCTTACCAGAAAACAACTCTTGCTCGTAGGACTAGAAACTTCATGGGATTCAACTCCATTTCTGAATGGGAAACAAACACTAGCTTGCCTTACAAGAAACACACTCTGCTTTTGAGAAAACAGCCCTCCTCTACTCTACTGTGATTCCTATAGGGCCAGAACAGTTAGCTTGCTCAGAACAAAAGAACTGTGCTTCCTAGACACACGGGCCATATCTAGTTAAAATCTGCTTAGGAAACTGACAAGAACAGTAGCTCCTCTTCAGTCCAATACACTGTACTTGCTGGAAACATACGCGAGTGCTATTTGCACTGTGTACAGCAATGGGAGCGCAATAGTGACTCTTGTTACCAGAAAACAACTCTTGCTCATAGGACAAGAAACTGAATGTCATTCAACTCCGTTTAGGACTGGGAAACAAACGCTAGCTCGCCTTACAAGAAACACACTCTGCTTTTGAGAAAAGAGCACTCTTCTACTCTAATGTGTTTCCTATAGGGCCAGAACAGAGAGCTTGCTCAGAACAAAAAAACTGTCCTTCAGACACACGGGCCATATCTAGTTCAACTCTGCTTAGGAAACTGACAAGAACAGTAGCTCCTCTTCAGTCCAATACACTGTACTTGCTGGGAACAGATGCGAGTGCTATTTGCACTGTGTTTGGCAATGGGAGCTCAATAGTGACTTTCGTTACCAGAAAACAACTCTTGCACGTAGGACCAAAAACTGCATGTGATTCAACTCCATTTAGGACTGGGAAACAAACACCAGCTCCCCTAACAAGAAACATACTCTGCTTTTGAGAAAAGAGCACTCTTCTACTCTACTGTGTTTCCTATAGGGCCAGAACAGTGAGCTTGCTCAGAACAAAAGAACTGTGCTTTCTGCACACACGGGCCATATCTAGTTCAACTCTGCTTAGGAAACTGAAAAGAATAGTAGCTCCTCTTCAGTCCAATACACTGTACTTGCTGAGAAGAGACGCAAGTGCTATTTGCAATGTGTACGGCATTGGGAGCGCAATAGTGACTCTTTTTACCAGAAAACAACTCTTGCTCGTAGGACCAGAAACTGCATGTGATTCAACTCCATTTAAGACTGGGAAACAAATGCTAGCTTGCCTTACAAGAAACACACTCTGCTTTTGAGAAAAGAGCGCTCTTCTACTCTACTGTGTTTCCCATAGGGCCAGAACAGTGAGCTTGCCCAGAATTAAAGAAATGTGCTTCATACACACACGGGCCATATCTAGTTCATCTCTGCTTAGGAACCTGACAAGAACAATAGATCCTCTTCAGTCCAATACACTGTACATGCTGGGAACAAATGCCAGTGCTATTTGCCCTGTGTATGACAATGGTAGCGCAATACTGACTCTTCTTACCAGAAAATACTCTTGCTTGTAGGACCAGAAACTGCATGTGATTCAAATTCATTTAGGACTGGGAAAGAAACGCTAGCTCGCCTTACAAGAAACACACTCTGCTTTTGAGAAAAGAGCACTCTTGTACTCTACTGTGTTTCCTATAGGGCCAGTACAGTGAGCTTGCTCAGAACAAAAGAGCTGTGCTTCCTACACAAATGGCCATATCCAGTTCAATTCTGCTCAGGAAACTGACAAGAACAGTAGCTCCTCTTCAGTCCAATACACTGTACTTGCTGGGAACAGATGCGAGTGCTATTTACACTGTGTTTGGCAATGGGAGCGCAATAGTGACTTTCCTTACCGGAAAACAACTCTTGTGCGTAGGACCAAAAACTGCATGTGATTCCACTCCATTTAGGACTGGAAACAAACACTAGCTCGCCTTACAAGAAACACACTCTGCTTTTGAGAAAAGAGCACTCTTGTACTCTACTGTGTTTCCTATAGGGCCAGAACAGTGAGCTTGCTCAGAACAAATGAACTGTGCTTCCTGCACACACGGGCCATATCTAGTTCAACTCTGCTTAGGAAACTGACAAGAACAGTAGCTCCTCTTCAGTCCAATACACTGTACTTGCTGGGATCAGACGCGAGTGCTATTTGCACTGTGTAGGGCATTGGGAGCGCAATAGTGACTCTTTTTACCAGAAAACAGCTCTTGCTCGTAGGACCAGAAACTGCATGTGATTCAACTCCATTTAGGACTGGGAAACAAATGCTGTCTCGCCTTACACGAAACACACTCTGCTTTTGAGAAAAGAGCACTCTTCTACTCTACTGTGTTTCCTATGGGATCCGAACAGAGAGCTTGCTCAGAACAAATGAACTGTGCTTCCTATACACACGAGCCATATCTAGTTCAATTCTGCTTAGGAAACTGACAAGAACAGTAGCTCCTCTTCAGTCCAATACACTGTACTTGCTGGAAACAGACGCGAGTGTTCTTTGCACTGTGTATGTCAACGGGAGCACAATAGTGACTTTCCTTACCAGAAAACAACTCTTGCTCGTAGGAACAGACATTTCATGTGATTCAACTCCATTTAGGACTGGGAAACAAATGCTAGCTCGCCTTACAAGAAACACACTCTGCTTTTGAGAAAAGAGCACTCTTCTACTCTACTGTGTTTCCTATAGGGCCAGTACAGTGACCTTGCTCAGAACAAAAGAACTGTGCTTCCTACACGAATGGCCATATCCAGTTCAATCCTGCTTAGGAAACTGACAAGAACAGTAGCTCCTCTTCAGTCCAATACACTGTACTTGCTGGGAACAGACGCGAGTGCTATTTGCACTGTGTACGGCATTGGGAGTGCAATAGTGACTCTTTTTACCAGAAAACAACTCTTGCTTGTAGGACCAGAAACTGCATGTGATTCAACTCCATTTAGGACTGGGAAACAAATGCTATCTTGCCTTACAAGAAACACACTCTGTTTTTGAGAAAAGAGCACTCTTGTACTCTACTGTGTTTCCTATAGGGCCAGAACAGTGAGCTTGCTCAGAACAAAAGAACTGTGCTTCCTGCACACACGGGCCATATCTAGTTCAACTCTGCTTAGGAAACTGATGAGAACAGTAGCTCCTCTTCAGTCCAATACACTGTACTTGCTGGGAACAGATGCCAGTGCTATTTGCACTGTGTATGACAATGGGTGCGCAATAGTGACTCTTCTTACCACAAAACAACTCTTGCTCGTAGGACCAGAAACTGCATGGGATTCAACTCCATTTAGGACTGGGAAACAAACGCTAGCATGCCTTACAAGAAACACACTCTGCTTTAGAGAAAAGAGCACTCTTCTACTCTACTGTGTTTCCTATAGGGCCAGAACAGTGAGCTTGCTCAGAACAAAAGAAATGTGCTTCATACACACACAGGCCATATCTAGTTCAATTCTGCATAGGAAACTGGCAAGAACAGTAGCTCCGCTTCAGTCCAATACACTGTACTTGATTGGAACAAATGCAAGTGCTATTTGTACTGTGTATGGCATTGGGAGCACAATAGTGACTCTTCTTACCAAAAAATATCTCTACTCGTAGGACCAGAAACTGCATGTGATTCAACTCCATTTAGGACTGGGAAACAAATGCTATCTCGCCTTACAAGAAACACACTCTGCTTTTGAGAAAAGAGCACTCTTCTACTCTACTGTGTTTCCTATAAGGCCAGAACAGTGAGCTTGCTCAGAACAAATGAACTGTGCCTCCTACACACACAGGCCATATCTAGTTCAACTCTCCTTAGGATACTGATGAGAACCGTAGGTCCTCTTCACTCCAATACACTGTACTTGTTGGGAACAGACGGGAGTGCTATTTACACTGTGTACTGCAATGGGAACACAATAGTGAATCTTCTTACCAGAAAACAACTCTGGCTCTTAGGACCAGAAACTGCATGTGATTCAACTCCACGTAGGACTGGGAAACCAACGCTAGCTTGCCTTACAAAAAACAAGCTCTGCTTTTGAGAAAAGGGCACACTTCTACTCTACTGTGTTTCCTATGGGGTCCGAACAGTGAGCTTGCTCAGAACAAAAGAACTGTGCTTCCTACACACACGGGCCATATCTAGTTCAATTCTGCTTAGGAAACTGACAAGAACAGTAGATCCCCTTCAGTCCAATACACTGTACTTGCTGGGAACAGACGCCAGTGCTATTTGCACTGTGTATGACAATGGGAGCACAATAGTGACTTTTCTTACCACAAAACAACTCTTGCTCCTAGGACCAGAAACTGCATGGGATTCAACTCCATTTAGGACTGGGAAACAAACGCTAGCTTGCCTTACAAGAAAAACACTCTGCTTTTGAGAAAAGAGCACTCTTCTACTCTACTGTGTTTCCTATAGGGCCAGAACAGTGAGCTTGCTCAGAACAAAAGAAATGTGCTTCATACACACACGGGCCATATCTAGTTCAACTCTGCTTAGGAACCTGACAAGAACAATAGATCCTCTTCAGTCCAATACACTGTACATGCTGGGAACAAATGCCAGTGCTATTTGCCCTGTGTATGGCAATGGTAGCGCAGTAGTTACACTTCTTACCAGAAAATACTCTTGCTTGTTGGACCAGAAACTGCATATGATTCAAATCCATTTAGGACTAAGAAACAAACGTTAGCTCGCCTTACAAGAAACACACTATGCTTTTGAGAAAAGAGTACCCTTCTTCTCTACTCTGTTTCCTATAGGGCCAGAACAGTGAGCTTGCTCAGAACAAAAGAACTGTGCTTCCTACCCACACGGGCCATATCTAGTTCCAGTCTGCATCGGAAACTGACAAGAACAGTAAATCCTCTTCAGTCCAATACACTGTACATGCTGGGAACAGACGCCAGTGATATTTGCCCTGTGTATGGCAATGGGAGCACAATAGTGAATCTTCTTTCCAGAAAACAACTCTTGCTCGTACGACCAGAAACTGCATGTGATTCAACTCCATTTAGGACTGGGAAACAAACGCTAGGTCGCCTTACAAGAAACACACTCAGCTTTTGAGAAAAGAGCACTCTTCTACTCTACTGTGTTTCCTATAGGGCCAGAATAGTGAGCTTGCTCAGGATAAAAGAACTGTGCTTCCTACACACACGGGCCATATCTACTTCAACTCTGCTTAGGAAACTGTCAAGAACAGTAGATCCTCTTCAGTCCAATACAATGTACAGGCTGGGAACAGACGCCAGTGATATTTGCCCTGTGTATGACAATGGGAGCGTGATAGTGACTCTTCTTACCAGAAAACAACTCTTGCTCGTAGGACCAGAAACTGGATGTGATTCAACTCCATTTAGGACTGGGAAGCAAACGCTAGGTTGCCTTACACTAAACACACTCGGCTTTAGAGAAAAGAGCACTCTTCTACTCTACTGTGTTTCCTATGGGGTCCGAACAGTGAGCTTGCTCAGAACAAATGAACTGTGCTTTTTACACACATGGGCCATATCTAGTTCAACTCTGCTTAGGAAACTGACAAGAACAGTATCTCCTCTTCAGTCCAATACACTGTACTTTCTGTGAACAGATGCCAGTGCTATTTGCACTGTGTATGACAATGGGAGCGCAATAGTGACTCTTCTTACCAGAAAACAACTCTCGCTCGTAGGACTAAAAACTTCATGGGATTCAACTCCATTTCTGAATGGGAAACAAACACTAGCTTGCCTTACAAGAAACACACTCTGCTTTTGAGAAAAGAGCCCTCCTCTACTCTACTGTGTTTCCTATAGGGCCAGAACTGTGAGCTTGCTCAGAACAAAAGAACTGTGCTTCCTACACACACGGGCCATTTCTAGTTCAAATCTGCTTAGGAAACTGACAAGAACAGTAGCTCCTCTTCAGTCCAATACACTGTACTTGCTGGGAACATACGCGAGTGTTTTTGCACTGTGTACACCAATGGGAGCGCAATAGTGACTCTTCTTACCTGAAAACAACTCTTGCTCATAGGACCAGAATCTGCATGTCATTCAACTCCGTTTAGGACTGGGAAACAAACGCTAGCTCGCCTTACAAGAAACACACTCTGCTTTTGAGAAAAGAGCACTCTTCTAGTCTATTGTGTTTCCTCTAGGGCCAGAACAGAGAGCTTGCTCAGAACAAAAGAACTGTGCTTCCTGCACACACGGGCCATATCTAGTTCAACTGTGCTTAGGAAACTGACAAGAACAGTACCTCCTCTTCAGTCCAATACACTGTACTTGCTGGGAACAGACGCGAGTGCTATTTGCACTGTGTACGGAATTGGGAGCACAATAGTGACTCATTTTACCAGAAAACAACTCTTGCTCGTAGGAAAAGAAACTGCATGGAATTCAACTCCATTTAGGACTGGGAAACAAATGCTATCTCGCCTTACAAGAAACACACTCTGCTTTTGAGAAAAGAGCACTCTTGTACTCTACTGTGTTTCCTATGGGGCCAGAACAGTGAGCTTGCTCAGAACAAAAGAACTGTGCTTCCTACACACACGGGCCATATCTAGTTCAACTCTGCTTAGGAAACTGACGAGAAGAGTAGCTTCTCCTCAGTCCAATACACTGTACTTGCTGGGAACAGATGAGTGCTATTTGTACTGTGTACAGCAATGGGAGCACAATAGTGACCCTTCTTACCAGAAAACAACTTTGGCTCTTAGGACCAGAAACTGCATGTGATTCAACTCCACTTAGGACTGGGAAACAAACGCTAGCTTGCCTTACAAGAAACAAGCTCTGATTTGAGAAAAGGGCACACTTCTACTCTACTGTGGTTCCTATGGGGTCCGAACAGTGAGCTTGCTCAGAACAAAAGAACTGTGCTTCCTACACACACGGGCCATATCTAGTTCAATTCTGCTTAGAAAACTGACAAGAACAGTAGATCCCCTTCAGTCCAATACACTGTGCTTGCTGGGAACCGATGCAAGTGCTATTTGCACTGTGTATGACAATGGGAGCGCAAAAGTGACCCTTCTTACCAGAAAACAACTCTTGCTCGTAGGACTAGTAACTTCATGGGATTCAACTCCATTTCTGAATGGGAAACAAACACTAGCTTGCCTTACAAGAAACACACTCTGCTTTTGAGAAAAGAGCCCTCCTCTACTCTACTATGTTTCCTATAGGGCCAGAACAGTGAGCTTGCTCAGAACAAAAGAACTGTGCTTCCTACACACACGGGCCATATCTAGTTCAAATCTGCTTAGGAAACTGACAAGAACAGTAGCTCCTCTTCAGTCCAATACACTGTACTTGATTGGAACAGACGCAAGTGCTATTTGTACTGTTTATGGTATTGGGTTGCGATAGTGACTCTTCTTAATAAAAAATAACTCTACTCGTAGGACCAGAAACTGCATGTGATTCAAATTCATTTAGGACTGGGAAACAAAAGCTAGCTCGCCTTACAAGAAATACTCTCTGCTTTTGAGAAAAGAGCACTCTTCTTCTCAACTATGTGTCCTATGGGGTCCGAACAGTGAGCTTGCTCAGAACAAAAGAACTGTGCTTCCTACGCACACGGGCCATATCTAGTTCAGCTCTGCTTAGGAAACTGACAAGAACAGTAGCTCCTCTTCAGTCCAATACACTGTACTTGCTGGGAACAGACGCGAGTGCTATTTGCACTGTGTATGTCAACGGGAGCGCAATAGTGACATTCCTTACCAGAAAACAACTCTTGCTTGTAGGAGCAAAAACTGCATGTGATTCAAGTCCATTTAGTACTGGGAAACAAACACTGGCTCGCCTTACAAGAAACACACTCTGCTTTTGAGAAAAGAGCACTCTTCTACTCTACTGCCTTTCCTATAGGGCCAGTACAGTGAGCTTGCTCAGAACAAAAGAACTGTGCTTCCTACACAAATGGCCATATCCAGTTCAATTCTGCTTAGGAAACTGACAAGAACAGTAGCTCCTCTTCAGTCCAATACACTGTACTTCATTGGAACAGACGCAAGTGCTATTTGTACTTTGCATGGCAATTGGAGCGCAATAGTGACTCTTCTTACCAAAAAATAACTCTACTCATAGGACCAGAAACTGCATGTGATTCAAATTCATTTAGGACTGGGAAACAAAAGCTAGCTCGCCTTACAAGAAACACACTCTGCTTTTGAGAAAAGAGCACTCTTCTACTCTACTGTGTTTCCTATGGGGTCCTAACAGTGAGCTTGCTCAGAACAAAAGAACTGTGCTTCCTATACAGATGGGCCATATCTAGTTCAACTCTGCTTAGGAAACTGACAAGAACAGTAGCTCCTCTTCAGTCCAATACACTGTACATGATTGGAACAGAGGCAAGTGCTGTTTGTACTGTGTATGGAATTGGGAGCACAATAGTGACTCTTCTTACCAAAAAATAACTCTACTCGTAGGACCAGAAAATGCATGGGATTCAACTCCATTTAGGACTGGGAAACAATCGCTAGCTCACCTTACAAGAAACACACTCTGCTTTTGAGAAAAGAGCACTCTTCTACTCTCCTGTGTTTCCTATGGGGTCCGAACAGTGAGCTTGCTCAGAACAAAAGAACTGTGCTTCCTACACACACGGCCCTATCTATTTCAATTCTGCTTAGTAAACTGAGAAGAAGAGTAGATCCTCTTCAGTCCAATACACTGTACATGCTGGGAACAGATGCCCGTGCTATTTGCCCTGTGTATGACAGTGGGAGCACAATAGTGACTCTTCTTACCAGAAAAATCTCTCGCTCTTAGGACCAGAAACTGCATGTGATTCAACTCCATTTAGGACTGGGAAACACATGCTTTCTTGCCTTAGAGAAATACACTCTGATTTTGAGAAAAGAGCACTCTTTTACTCTACTGTGTCCTATAGGGCCAGAACAGTGAGCTAGCTCGGAACAAAAGATCTGTGCTTCCTACGCACACGGGACATATGTAGTTCAACTCTGCTTAGGAAACTGACGAGAACAGTAGCTCCTCTTCAGTCCAATACACTGTACTTGCTGGGAACAGACGCGAGTGCTATTTGCACTGTGTACAGTAATAGGAGCACAATAGTGAGTTTTCTTACCAGAAAACAACTTTTGCTCTTAGGACCAGAAACTGCATGTGATTCAACTTCACTTAGGACTGGGAAACAAACGCTAGCTCGCCTTACAAGAAACACGCTCTGCTTTTGAGAATAGGGCACACTTCTACTCTACTGTGTTTCCTATGGGGGCCGAACAGTGAGCTTGCTCAGAACAAAAGAACTGTGCTTCCTACACACACGGGCCATATCTAGTTCAACTCTGCTTAGGAAACTGACAAGAACAGTAGCTCCTCTTCAGTCCAATACACTGTACTTGTTGGGAACAGACGCAAGGGCTATTTGCACTGTGTATGGCAATGGGAGCGCAATAGTGACTTTCCTTACCAGAAAACAACTCTTGAGTGTAGGACCAAAAACTGTATGTGATTCAACTCCATTTAGGACTGGGAAACAAACGCTAGCTCGCCTTACAAGAAACACACTCTGCTTTTGAGAAAAGAGCACTCTTCTAGTCTATTGTGTTTCTTATAGTGCCAGAACAGAGAGCTTGCTCAGAACAAAAGAACTGTGCTTCCTGCACACACGGGCCATATCTAGTTCAACTCTGCTTAGGAAACTGACGAGAACAGTAGCTCCTCTTTAGTCCAATACACTGTACTTGCTGGGAACAGATGCCAGTGCTATTTGCACTGTGTATGACAATGGGAGCGCAATAGTGAATCTTCATACCACAAAACAACTCTTGCTCCTAGGACCAGAAACTGCATGGGATTCAACTCCATTTAGGACTGGGAAACAAACGCTAGCTTGCCTTACAAGAAACACACTCCGCTTTTGAGAAAAGAGCACTCTTCTACTCTACTGTGTTTCCTATAGGGCCAGAACAGTGAGCTTGCTCAGAACAAAAGAAATGTGCTTCATACACACACGGGCCATATCTAGTTCAATTCTGCTTAGGAAACTGACAAGAACAGTAGCTCCTCTTCAGTCCAATACACTGTACTTGATTGGAACAGACGCAAGTGCTATTTGTACTGTGTCTGGCATTTGGAGCGCAATAGTGACTCTTCTTACCAAAAAATAACTCTACTCGTAGGACCAGAAACTGCATGTGATTCAAATTCATTTAGGACTGGGAAACAAAAGCTAGCTCGCCTTACAAGAAACACACTCTGCTTTTGAGAAAAGAGCACTCTTCTACTCTACTGTGTTTCCTATTGGGTCCTAACAGTGAGCTTGCTCAGAACAAAAGAACTGTGCTTCCTATACACACGGGCCCTATCTAGTTCAACTCTGCTTAGGAAACTGACAAGAACAGTAGCTCCTCTTCAGTCCAATACACTGTACTTGATTGGAACAGAGGCAAGTGCTGTTTGTACTGTGTATGGCATTGGGAGCGCAATAGTGACTCTTCTTACCAAAAAATAACTCTACTCGGAGAACCAGAAACTGCATGGGATTCAACTCCATTTAGGACTGGGAAACAATCGCTAGCTCACCTTACAAGAAACACACTCTGCTTTTGAGAAAAGAGCACTCTTCTACTCTGCTGTGTTTCCTATAGCACCAGAACAGTGAGCTTGCTCAGAACAAAAGAACTGTGCTTCCTAAACACACGGCCCTATCTAGTTCAATTCTGCTTAGTAAACTGAGAAGAACAGTAGATCCTCTTCAGTCCAATACACTGTACATGCTGGGAACAGACGCCAGTGCTATTCGCACAATGTACAACAAAGTTAGCGCAATAGTAACTCTTCTTACCAGAAAACAACTCTTGCTCTTAGGACCAGAAACTGCATGTGATTCAACACCATTTAGGACTGGGAAACAAACGCTAGCTCGCCTTACAAGAAACACACTCTGCTTTTGAGAAAAGAGCACTCTTCTACTCTACTGTGTTTCCTATATGGCCAGAAGACTGAGCTTGCTCAGAACAAAAGAACAGTGCTTCCTGCACACACGGGCCATATCTAGTTCAACTCTGCTTAGGAACCTGACAAGAACAGTAGATCCTCTTCAGTCCAATACACTGTACATGCTGGGAACAGATACCAGTGCTATTTGCCCTGTGTATGACAGTGGAGCACAATAGTGACTCTTCTTACCAGAAAAAACTCTTGCTCGTAGGACCAGAAACTGCATGTGATTCAACTCCATTTAGGACTGGGAAACACATGCTTGCTTGCCTTAGAGAAACACCCTCTGATTTTGAGAAAAGAGCACTCTTTTACTCTACTGTGTCTCCTATAGGGTCAGAACAGTGAGCTTGCTCAGAACAAAAGATCTGTGCTTCATACACACACGGGCCATATGTAGTTCAACTCTGCTTAGGAAACTGACGAGAACAGTAGCTCCTCTTCAGTCCAATACACTGTACTTCCTGGGAACAGATGTGAGTGCTATTTGCACTGTGTACAGTAATAGGAGCACAATAGTGAGTTTTCTTACCAGAAACTACTTTTGCTCTTAGGACCAGAAACTGCATGTGATTCAACTCCACTTAGGACTGGGAAACAAACGCTAGCTTGCCTTACAAGAAACAAGCTCTGATTTGAGAAAAGGGCACACTTCTACTCTACTGTGGTTCCTATGGGTTCCGAACAGTGAGCTTGCTCAGAACAAAAGAACTGTGCTTCCTACACACACGGGCCATATCTAGTTCAATTCTGCTTAGAAAACTGACAAGAACAGTAGATCCCCTTCAGTCCAATACACTGTACTTGCTGGGAACAGACGCGAGTGCTATTTGCACTGTGTATGACAATGGGAGCGCAATAGTGACTCTTCTTACCAGAAAACAACTCTTGCTCGTAGGACTAGAAACTTCATGGGATTCAACTCCATTTCTGAATGGGAAACAAACACTAGCTTGCCTTACAAGAAACACACTCTGCTTTTGAGAAAACAGCCCTCCTCTACTCTACTGTGATTCCTATAGGGCCAGAACAGTTAGCTTGCTCAGAACAAAAGAACTGTGCTTCCTAGACACACGGGCCATATCTAGTTAAAATCTGCTTAGGAAACTGACAAGAACAGTAGCTCCTCTTCAGTCCAATACACTGTACTTGCTGGAAACATACGCGAGTGCTATTTGCACTGTGTACAGCAATGGGAGCGCAATAGTGACTCTTCTTACCAGAAAACAACTCTTGCTCATAGGACAAGAAACTGAATGTCATTCAACTCCGTTTAGGACTGGGAAACAAACGCTAGCTCGCCTTACAAGAAACACACTCTGCTTTTGAGAAAAGAGCACTCTTCTACTCTAATGTTTCCTATAGGGCCAGAACAGAGAGCTTGCTCAGAACAAAAGAACTGTCCTTCAGACACACGGGCCATATCTAGTTCAACTCTGCTTAGGAAACTGACAAGAACAGTAGCTCCTCTTCAGTCCAATACACTGTACTTGCTGGGAACAGATGCGAGTGCTATTTGCACTGTGTTTGGCAATGGGAGCTCAATAGTGACTTTCGTTACCAGAAAACAACTCTTGCACGTAGGACCAAAAACTGCATGTGATTCAACTCCATTTAGGACTGGGAAACAAACACCAGCTCGCCTAACAAGAAACATACTCTGCTTTTGAGAAAAGAGCACTCTTCTACTCTACTGTGTTTCCTATAGGGCCAGAACAGTGAGCTTGCTCAGAACAAAAGAACTGTGCTTTCTGCACACACGGGCCATATCTAGTTCAACTCTGCTTAGGAAACTGAAAAGAATAGTAGCTCCTCTTCAGTCCAATACACTGTACTTGCTGAGAAGAGACGCAAGTGCTATATGCAATGTGTACGGCATTGGGAGCGCAATAGTGACTCTTTTTACCAGAAAACAACTCTTGCTCGTAGGACCAGAAACTGCATGTGATTCAACTCCATTTAAGACTGGGAAACAAATGCTAGCTTGCCTTACAAGAAACACACTCTGCTTTTGAGAAAAGAGCGCTCTTCTACTCTACTGTGTTTCCCATAGGGCCAGAACAGTGAGCTTGCCCAGAATTAAAGAAATGTGCTTCATACACACACGGGCCATATCTAGTTCATCTCTGCTTAGGAACCTGACAAGAACAATAGATCCTCTTCAGTCCAATACACTGTACATGCTGGGAACAAATGCCAGTGCTATTTGCCCTGTGTATGACAATGGTAGCGCAATACTGACTCTTCTTACCAGAAAATACTCTTGCTTGTAGGACCAGAAACTGCATGTGATTCAAATTCATTTAGGACTGGGAAAGAAACGCTAGCTCGCCTTACAAGAAACACACTCTGCTTTTGAGAAAAGAGCACTCTTGTACTCTACTGTGTTTCCTATAGGGCCAGTACAGTGAGCTTGCTCAGAACAAAAGAGCTGTGCTTCCTACACAAATGGCCATATCCAGTTCAATTCTGCTCAGGAAACTGACAAGAACAGTAGCTCCTCTTCAGTCCAATACACTGTACTTGCTGGGAACAGATGCGAGTGCTATTTACACTGTGTTTGGCAATGGGAGCGCAATAGTGACTTTCCTTACCGGAAAACAACTCTTGTGCGTAGGACCAAAAACTGCATGTGATTCCACTCCATTTAGGACTGGAAACAAACACTAGCTCGCCTTACAAGAAACACACTCTGCTTTTGAGAAAAGAGCACTCTTGTACTCTACTGTGTTTCCTATAGGGCCAGAACAGTGAGCTTGCTCAGAACAAATGAACTGTGCTTCCTGCACACACGGGCCATATCTAGTTCAACTCTGCTTAGGAAACTGACAAGAACAGTAGCTCCTCTTCAGTCCAATACACTGTACTTGCTGGGATCAGACGCGAGTGCTATTTGCACTGTGTAGGGCATTGGGAGCGCAATAGTGACTCTTTTTACCAGAAAACAGCTCTTGCTCGTAGGACCAGAAACTGCATGTGATTCAACTCCATTTAGGACTGGGAAACAAATGCTGTCTCGCCTTACACGAAACACACTCTGCTTTTGAGAAAAGAGCACTCTTCTACTCTACTGTGTTTCCTATGGGATCCGAACAGAGAGCTTGCTCAGAACAAATGAACTGTGCTTCCTATACACACGAGCCATATCTAGTTCAATTCTGCTTAGGAAACTGACAAGAACAGTAGCTCCTCTTCAGTCCAATACACTGTACTTGCTGGAAACAGACGCGAGTGTTCTTTGCACTGTGTATGTCAACGGGAGCACAATAGTGACTTTCCTTACCAGAAAACAACTCTTGCTCGTAGGAACAGACATTTCATGTGATTCAACTCCATTTAGGACTGGGAAACAAATGCTAGCTCGCCTTACAAGAAACACACTCTGCTTTTGAGAAAAGAGCACTCTTCTACTCTACTGTGTTTCCTATAGGGCCAGTACAGTGACCTTGCTCAGAACAAAAGAACTGTGCTTCCTACACGAATGGCCATATCCAGTTCAATCCTGCTTAGGAAACTGACAAGAACAGTAGCTCCTCTTCAGTCCAATACACTGTACTTGCTGGGAACAGACGCGAGTGCTATTTGCACTGTGTACGGCATTGGGAGTGCAATAGTGACTCTTTTTACCAGAAAACAACTCTTGCTTGTAGGACCAGAAACTGCATGTGATTCAACTCCATTTAGGACTGGGAAACAAATGCTATCTTGCCTTACAAGAAACACACTCTGTTTTTGAGAAAAGAGCACTCTTGTACTCTACTGTGTTTCCTATAGGGCCAGAACAGTGAGCTTGCTCAGAACAAAAGAACTGTGCTTCCTACACACACGGGCCATATCTAGTTCAACTCTGCTTAGGAAACTGATGAGAAC
This sequence comes from Peromyscus eremicus, assembly GCF_949786415.1. NCBI lineage: Eukaryota > Metazoa > Chordata > Mammalia > Rodentia > Cricetidae > Peromyscus > Peromyscus eremicus. The sequence continues at coordinate 144,842 of NW_026735060.1, forward strand.
AGTAGCTCCTCTTCAGTCCAATACACTGTACTTGCTGGGAACAGATGCCAGTGCTATTTGCACTGTGTATGACAATGGGTGCGCAATAGTGACTCTTCTTACCACAAAACAACTCTTGCTCGTAGGACCAGAAACTGCATGGGATTCAACTCCATTTAGGACTGGGAAACAAACGCTAGCATGCCTTACAAGAAACACACTCTGCTTTAGAGAAAAGAGCACTCTTCTACTCTACTGTGTTTCCTATAGGGCCAGAACAGTGAGCTTGCTCAGAACAAAAGAAATGTGCTTCATACACACACAGGCCATATCTAGTTCAATTCTGCATAGGAAACTGGCAAGAACAGTAGCTCCGCTTCAGTCCAATACACTGTACTTGATTGGAACAAATGCAAGTGCTATTTGTACTGTGTATGGCATTGGGAGCACAATAGTGACTCTTCTTACCAAAAAATATCTCTACTCGTAGGACCAGAAACTGCATGTGATTCAACTCCATTTAGGACTGGGAAACAAATGCTATCTCGCCTTACAAGAAACACACTCTGCTTTTGAGAAAAGAGCACTCTTCTACTCTACTGTGTTTCCTATAAGGCCAGAACAGTGAGCTTGCTCAGAACAAATGAACTGTGCCTCCTACACACACAGGCCATATCTAGTTCAACTCTCCTTAGGATACTGATGAGAACCGTAGGTCCTCTTCACTCCAATACACTGTACTTGTTGGGAACAGACGGGAGTGCTATTTACACTGTGTACTGCAATGGGAACACAATAGTGAATCTTCTTACCAGAAAACAACTCTGGCTCTTAGGACCAGAAACTGCATGTGATTCAACTCCACGTAGGACTGGGAAACCAACGCTAGCTTGCCTTACAAAAAACAAGCTCTGCTTTTGAGAAAAGGGCACACTTCTACTCTACTGTGTTTCCTATGGGGTCCGAACAGTGAGCTTGCTCAGAACAAAAGAACTGTGCTTCCTACACACACGGGCCATATCTAGTTCAATTCTGCTTAGGAAACTGACAAGAACAGTAGATCCCCTTCAGTCCAATACACTGTACTTGCTGGGAACAGACGCCAGTGCTATTTGCACTGTGTATGACAATGGGAGCACAATAGTGACTTTTCTTACCACAAAACAACTCTTGCTCCTAGGACCAGAAACTGCATGGGATTCAACTCCATTTAGGACTGGGAAACAAACGCTAGCTTGCCTTACAAGAAAAACACTCTGCTTTTGAGAAAAGAGCACTCTTCTACTCTACTGTGTTTCCTATAGGGCCAGAACAGTGAGCTTGCTCAGAACAAAAGAAATGTGCTTCATACACACACGGGCCATATCTAGTTCAACTCTGCTTAGGAACCTGACAAGAACAATAGATCCTCTTCAGTCCAATACACTGTACATGCTGGGAACAAATGCCAGTGCTATTTGCCCTGTGTATGGCAATGGTAGCGCAGTAGTTACACTTCTTACCAGAAAATACTCTTGCTTGTTGGACCAGAAACTGCATATGATTCAAATCCATTTAGGACTAAGAAACAAACGTTAGCTCGCCTTACAAGAAACACACTATGCTTTTGAGAAAAGAGTACCCTTCTTCTCTACTCTGTTTCCTATAGGGCCAGAACAGTGAGCTTGCTCAGAACAAAAGAACTGTGCTTCCTACGCACACGGGCCATATCTAGTTCCAGTCTGCATCGGAAACTGACAAGAACAGTAAATCCTCTTCAGTCCAATACACTGTACATGCTGGGAACAGACGCCAGTGATATTTGCCCTGTGTATGACAATGGGAGCACAATAGTGACTCTTCTTACCAGAAAACAACTCTTGCTCGGAGGACCAAAAACTGCATGTGATTCAACTCCATTTAGGACTGGGAAAGAAACGCTAGCTCGCCTTACAAGAAACACACTCTGCTTTTGATAAAAGAGCACTCTTCTACTCTACTGTGTTTCCTATAGGGCCAGTACAGTGAGCTTGCTCAGAACAAAAGAACTGTGCTTCCTACACAAATGGCCATATCCAGTTCAATTCTGCTTAGGAAACTGACAAGAACAGTAGCTCCTTTTCAGTCCAATACACTGTACTTGCTGGGAACAGATGCGAGTTTTGTTTCCACTGTGTTTGGCAATGGGAGCGCAATAGTGATTTTCCTTACCAGAAAACAACTCTTGCACATAGGACCAAAAACTGCATGTGATTCAACCTCATTTAGGACTGGGAAACAAACAATAGCTCGCCTTACAAGAAACACACTCTGCTTTTGAGAAAAGAGCACTCTTCTAATCTACTATGTTTCCTATAGCGCCAGAACAATGAGCTTGCTCAGAACAAAAGAACTGTGCTTCCTAAACATACGGCCATATCTAGTTCAATTCTGTTTAGTAAACTGACAAGAACAGTAGATCCTCTTCAGTCCAATACACTGTACATGCTGGGAACAGACGCCAGTGCTATTTGCACTGTGTACAGCAATGGGAGCGCAATAGTGACTCTTCTTACCAGAAAATAACTCTTGCTCGTATGACCAGAAACTGCATGTTATTCAACTCCATTTAGGACTTGGAAACAAACACTAGCTCGTCTTACAAGAAACACACTCTGCTTTTGAGAAAAGAGCACTCTTCTACTCTACTGTGTTTCCTATAGGGCCAGAACAGAGAGCTTGCTCAGAACAAAAGAACTGTGCTTCCTGCACACACGGGCCATATCTAGTTCAACTCTCCTTAAGAACCTGACAAGAACAGTAGCTCCTCTTCAGTCCAATACACTGTACTTGCTAAGAGCAGATGCGAGTGCTATTTGCACTGTGTATGGCAATGGGAGCACAATAGTGAATCTTCTTTCCAGAAAACAACTCTTGCTCGTACGACCAGAAACTGCATGTGATTCAACTCCATTTAGGACTGGGAAACAAACGCTAGGTCGCCTTACAAGAAACACACTCAGCTTTTGAGAAAAGAGCACTCTTCTACTCTACTGTGTTTCCTATAGGGCCAGAATAGTGAGCTTGCTCAGGATAAAAGAACTGTGCTTCCTACACACACGGGCCATATCTACTTCAACTCTGCTTAGGAAACTGTCAAGAACAGTAGATCCTCTTCAGTCCAATACAATGTACAGGCTGGGAACAGACGCCAGTGATATTTGCCCTGTGTATGACAATGGGAGCGTGATAGTGACTCTTCTTACCAGAAAACAACTCTTGCTCGTAGGACCAGAAACTGGATGTGATTCAACTCCATTTAGGACTGGGAAGCAAACGCTAGGTTGCCTTACACTAAACACACTCGGCTTTAGAGAAAAGAGCACTCTTCTACTCTACTGTGTTTCCTATGGGGTCCGAACAGTGAGCTTGCTCAGAACAAATGAACTGTGCTTTTTACACACATGGGCCATATCTAGTTCTACTCTGCTTAGGAAACTGACAAGAACAGTATCTCCTCTTCAGTCCAATACACTGTACTTTCTGTGAACAGATGCCAGTGCTATTTGCACTGTGTATGACAATGGGAGCGCAATAGTGACTCTTCTTACCAGAAAACAACTCTCGCTCGTAGGACTAAAAACTTCATGGGATTCAACTCCATTTCTGAATGGGAAACAAACACTAGCTTGCCTTACAAGAAACACACTCTGCTTTTGAGAAAAGAGCCCTCCTCTACTCTACTGTGTTTCCTATAGGGCCAGAACTGTGAGCTTGCTCAGAACAAAAGAACTGTGCTTCCTACACACACGGGCCATTTCTAGTTCAAATCTGCTTAGGAAACTGACAAGAACAGTAGCTCCTCTTCAGTCCTATACACTGTACTTGCTGGGAACATACGCGAGTGTTTTTGCACTGTGTACACCAATGGGAGCGCAATAGTGACTCTTCTTACCTGAAAACAACTCTTGCTCATAGGACCAGAATCTGCATGTCATTCAACTCCGTTTAGGACTGGGAAACAAACGCTAGCTCGCCTTACAAGAAACACACTCTGCTTTTGAGAAAAGAGCACTCTTCTAGTCTATTGTGTTTCCTCTAGGGCCAGAACAGAGAGCTTGCTCAGAACAAAAGAACTGTGCTTCCTGCACACACGGGCCATATCTAGTTCAACTGTGCTTAGGAAACTGACAAGAACAGTACCTCCTCTTCAGTCCAATACACTGTACTTGCTGGGAACAGACGCGAGTGCTATTTGCACTGTGTACGGAATTGGGAGCACAATAGTGACTCATTTTACCAGAAAACAACTCTTGCTCGTAGGAAAAGAAACTGCATGGAATTCAACTCCATTTAGGACTGGGAAACAAATGCTATCTCGCCTTACAAGAAACACACTCTGCTTTTGAGAAAAGAGCACTCTTGTACTCTACTGTGTTTCCTATGGGGCCAGAACAGTGAGCTTGCTCAGAACAAAAGAACTGTGCTTCCTACACACGGGCCATATCTAGTTCAACTCTGCTTAGGAAACTGACGAGAAGAGTAGCTTCTCCTCAGTCCAATACACTGTACTTGCTGGGAACAGATGAGTGCTATTTGTACTGTGTACAGCAATGGGAGCACAATAGTGACCCTTCTTACCAGAAAACAACTTTGGCTCTTAGGACCAGAAACTGCATGTGATTCAACTCCACTTAGGACTGGGAAACAAACGCTAGCTTGCCTTACAAGAAACAAGCTCTGATTTGAGAAAAGGGCACACTTCTACTCTACTGTGGTTCCTATGGGGTCCGAACAGTGAGCTTGCTCAGAACAAAAGAACTGTGCTTCCTACACACACCGGCCATATCTAGTTCAATTCTGCTTAGAAAACTGACAAGAACAGTAGATCCCCTTCAGTCCAATACACTGTGCTTGCTGGGAACCGATGCAAGTGCTATTTGCACTGTGTATGACAATGGGAGCGCAAAAGTGACCCTTCTTACCAGAAAACAACTCTTGCTTGTAGGACTAGTAACTTCATGGGATTCAACTCCATTTCTGAATGGGAAACAAACACTAGCTTGCCTTACAAGAAACACACTCTGCTTTTGAGAAAAGAGCCCTCCTCTACTCTACTATGTTTCCTATAGGGCCAGAACAGTGAGCTTGCTCAGAACAAAAGAACTGTGCTTCCTACACACACGGGCCATATCTAGTTCAAATCTGCTTAGGAAACTGACAAGAACAGTAGCTCCTCTTCAGTCCAATACACTGTACTTGATTGGAACAGACGCAAGTGCTATTTGTACTGTTTATGGTATTGGGTTGCGATAGTGACTCTTCTTAATAAAAAATAACTCTACTCGTAGGACCAGAAACTGCATGTGATTCAAATTCATTTAGGACTGGGAAACAAAAGCTAGCTCGCCTTACAAGAAATACTCTCTGCTTTTGAGAAAAGAGCACTCTTCTTCTCAACTATGTGTCCTATGGGGTCCGAACAGTGAGCTTGCTCAGAACAAAAGAACTGTGCTTCCTACGCACACGGGCCATATCTAGTTCAGCTCTGCTTAGGAAACTGACAAGAACAGTAGCTCCTCTTCAGTCCAATACACTGTACTTGCTGGGAACAGACGCGAGTGCTATTTGCACTGTGTATGTCAACGGGAGCGCAATAGTGACATTCCTTACCAGAAAACAACTCTTGCTTGTAGGAGCAAAAACTGCATGTGATTCAAGTCCATTTAGTACTGGGAAACAAACACTGGCTCGCCTTACAAGAAACACACTCTGCTTTTGAGAAAAGAGCACTCTTCTACTCTACTGCCTTTCCTATAGGGCCAGTACAGTGAGCTTGCTCAGAACAAAAGAACTGTGCTTCCTACACAAATGGCCATATCCAGTTCAATTCTGCTTAGGAAACTGACAAGAACAGTAGCTCCTCTTCAGTCCAATACACTGTACTTCATTGGAACAGACGCAAGTGCTATTTGTACTTTGCATGGCAATTGGAGCGCAATAGTGACTCTTCTTACCAAAAAATAACTCTACTCATAGGACCAGAAACTGCATGTGATTCAAATTCATTTAGGACTGGGAAACAAAAGCTAGCTCGCCTTACAAGAAACACACTCTGCTTTTGAGAAAAGAGCACTCTTCTACTCTACTGTGTTTCCTATGGGGTCCTAACAGTGAGCTTGCTCAGAACAAAAGAACTGTGCTTCCTATACAGATGGGCCATATCTAGTTCAACTCTGCTTAGGAAACTGACAAGAACAGTAGCTCCTCTTCAGTCCAATACACTGTACATGATTGGAACAGAGGCAAGTGCTGTTTGTACTGTGTATGGAATTGGGAGCACAATAGTGACTCTTCTTACCAAAAAATAACTCTACTCGTAGGACCAGAAAATGCATGGGATTCAACTCCATTTAGGACTGGGAAACAATCGCTAGCTCACCTTACAAGAAACACACTCTGCTTTTGAGAAAAGAGCACTCTTCTACTCTCCTGTGTTTCCTATGGGGTCCGAACAGTGAGCTTGCTCAGAACAAAAGAACTGTGCTTCCTACACACACAGCCCTATCTATTTCAATTCTGCTTAGTAAACTGAGAAGAAGAGTAGATCCTCTTCAGTCCAATACACTGTACATGCTGGGAACAGATGCCCGAGCTATTTGCCCTGTTTATGACAGTGGGAGCACAATAGTGACTCTTCTTACCAGAAAAAACTCTCGCTCTTAGGACCAGAAACTGCATGTGATTCAACTCCATTTAGGACTGGGAAACACATGCTTTCTTGCCTTAGAGAAATACACTCTGATTTTGAGAAAAGAGCACTCTTTTACTCTACTGTGTCCTATAGGGCCAGAACAGTGAGCTAGCTCTGAACAAAAGATCTGTGCTTCCTACGCACACGGGACATATGTAGTTCAACTCTGCTTAGGAAACTGACGAGAACAGTAGCTCCTCTTCAGTCCAATACACTGTACTTGCTGGGAACAGACGCGAGTGCTATTTGCACTGTGTACAGTAATAGGAGCACAATAGTGAGTTTTCTTACCAGAAAACAACTTTTGCTCTTAGGACCAGAAACTGCATGTGATTCAACTTCACTTAGGACTGGGAAACAAACGCTAGCTCGCCTTACAAGAAACACACTCTGCTTTTGAGAAAAGAGCACTCTTCTACTCTACAGTGTTCCCTATAGGTACAGAACAGTGAGATTGCTCAGAAGAAAAGAACTGTGCTTCTTACAAACACGGACCATATCTAGTTCAACTCTGCTTAGGAAACTGACAAGAACAGTAGCTCCTCTTCAGTCCAATACACTGTACTTGCTGGGAACATACGCGAGTGCTATTTGCACTGTGTACAGCAATGGGAGCGCAATAGTGACTCTTCTTACCAGAAAACAACTCTTGCTAATAGGACCAGAAACTGCATGTCATTCAACTCCGTTTAGGACTGGGAAACAAACGCTAGCTCGCCTTACAAGAAACACACTCTGCTTTTGAGAAAAGAGCACTCTTCTAGTCTATTGTGTTTCCTCTAGGGCCAGAACAGAGAGCTTGCTCAGAACAAAAGAACTGTGCTTCCTGCACACACGGGCCATATCTAGTTCAACTGTGCTTAGGAAACTGACGAGAACAGTAGCTCCTCTTTAGTCCAATACACTGTACTTGCTGGGAACAGACGCGAGTGCTATTTGCACCGTGTACGGATTTGGGAGCGCAATAGTGACTCTTTTTACCAGAAAACAACTCTTGCTCGTAGGACCAGAAACTGCATGTGATTCAACTCCATTTAGGACTGGGAAACAAATGCTAGCTTGCCTTACAAGAAACACACTCTGCTTTTGAGAAAAGAGCTCTCTTGTACTCTACTGTGTTTCCTATAGGGCCAGAACAGTGAGATTGCTCAGAACAAAAGAACTGTGCTTCCTACACACACGGGCCATATCTAGTTCAATTCTGCTTAGTAAACTGAGAAGAAGAGTAGATCCTCTTCAGTCCAATACACTGTACATGCTGGGAACAGATGCCCGTGCTATTTGCCCTGTGTATGACAGTGGGAGCACAATAGTGACTCTTCTTACCAGAAAAATCTCTCGCTCTTAGGACCAGAAACTGCATGTGATTCAACTCCATTTAGGACTGGGAAACACATGCTTTCTTGCCTTAGAGAAATACACTCTGATTTTGAGAAAAGAGCACTCTTTTACTCTACTGTGTCCTATAGGGCCAGAACAGTGAGCTAGCTCGGAACAAAAGATCTGTGCTTCCTACGCACACGGGACATATGTAGTTCAACTCTGCTTAGGAAACTGACGAGAACAGTAGCTCCTCTTCAGTCCAATACACTGTACTTGCTGGGAACAGACGCGAGTGCTATTTGCACTGTGTACAGTAATAGGAGCACAATAGTGAGTTTTCTTACCAGAAAACAACTTTTGCTCTTAGGACCAGAAACTGCATGTGATTCAACTTCACTTAGGACTGGGAAACAAACGCTAGCTCGCCTTACAAGAAACACGCTCTGCTTTTGAGAATAGGGCACACTTCTACTGTACTGTGTTTCCTATGGGGGCCGAACAGTGAGCTTGCTCAGAACAAAAGAACTGTGCTTCCTACACACACGGGCCATATCTAGTTCAACTCTGCTTAGGAAACTGACAAGAACAGTAGCTCCTCTTCAGTCCAATACACTGTACTTGTTGGGAACAGACGCAAGGGCTATTTGCACTGTGTATGGCAATGGGAGCGCAATAGTGACTTTCCTTACCAGAAAACAACTCTTGAGTGTAGGACCAAAAACTGTATGTGATTCAACTCCATTTAGGACTGGGAAACAAACGCTAGCTCGCCTTACAAGAAACACACTCTGCTTTTGAGAAAAGAGCACTCTTCTAGTCTATTGTGTTTCTTATAGTGCCAGAACAGAGAGCTTGCTCAGAACAAAAGAACTGTGCTTCCTGCACACACGGGCCATATCTAGTTCAACTCTGCTTAGGAAACTGACGAGAACAGTAGCTCCTCTTTAGTCCAATACACTGTACTTGCTGGGAACAGATGCCAGTGCTATTTGCACTGTGTATGACAATGGGAGCGCAATAGTGAATCTTCATACCACAAAACAACTCTTGCTCCTAGGACCAGAAACTGCATGGGATTCAACTCCATTTAGGACTGGGAAACAAACGCTAGCTTGCCTTACAAGAAACACACTCCGCTTTTGAGAAAAGAGCACTCTTCTACTCTACTGTGTTTCCTATAGGGCCAGAACAGTGAGCTTGCTCAGAACAAAAGAAATGTGCTTCATACACACACGGGCCATATCTAGTTCAATTCTGCTTAGGAAACTGACAAGAACAGTAGCTCCTCTTCAGTCCAATACACTGTACTTGATTGGAACAGACGCAAGTGCTATTTGTACTGTGTCTGGCATTTGGAGCGCAATAGTGACTCTTCTTACCAAAAAATAACTCTACTCGTAGGACCAGAAACTGCATGTGATTCAAATTCATTTAGGACTGGGAAACAAAAGCTAGCTCGCCTTACAAGAAACACACTCTGCTTTTGAGAAAAGAGCACTCTTCTACTCTACTGTGTTTCCTATTGGGTCCTAACTGTGAGCTTGCTCAGAACAAAAGAACTGTGCTTCCTATACACACGGGCCCTATCTAGTTCAACTCTGCTTAGGAAACTGACAAGAACAGTAGCTCCTCTTCAGTCCAATACACTGTACTTGATTGGAACAGAGGCAAGTGCTGTTTGTACTGTGTATGGCATTGGGAGCGCAATAGTGACTCTTCTTACCAAAAAATAACTCTACTCGGAGAACCAGAAACTGCATGGGATTCAACTCCATTTAGGACTGGGAAACAATCGCTAGCTCACCTTACAAGAAACACACTCTGCTTTTGAGAAAAGAGCACTCTTCTACTCTGCTGTGTTTCCTATAGCACCAGAACAGTGAGCTTGCTCAGAACAAAAGAACTGTGCTTCCTAAACACACGGCCCTATCTAGTTCAATTCTGCTTAGTAAACTGAGAAGAACAGTAGATCCTCTTCAGTCCAATACACTGTACATGCTGGGAACAGACGCCAGTGCTATTCGCACAATGTACAACAAAGTTAGCGCAATAGTAACTCTTCTTACCAGAAAACAACTCTTGCTCTTAGGACCAGAAACTGCATGTGATTCAACACCATTTAGGACTGGGAAACAAACGCTAGCTCGCCTTACAAGAAACACACTCTGCTTTTGAGAAAAGAGCACTCTTCTACTCTACTGTGTTTCCTATATGGCCAGAAGACTGAGCTTGCTCAGAACAAAAGAACAGTGCTTCCTGCACACACGGGCCATATCTAGTTCAACTCTGCTTAGGAACCTGACAAGAACAGTAGATCCTCTTCAGTCCAATACACTGTACATGCTGGGAACAGATACCAGTGCTATTTGCCCTGTGTATGACAGTGGAGCACAATAGTGACTCTTCTTACCAGAAAAAACTCTTGCTCGTAGGACCAGAAACTGCATGTGATTCAACTCCATTTAGGACTGGGAAACACATGCTTGCTTGCCTTAGAGAAACACCCTCTGATTTTGAGAAAAGAGCACTCTTTTACTCTACTGTGTCTCCTATAGGGTCAGAACAGTGAGCTTGCTCAGAACAAAAGATCTGTGCTTCATACACACACGGGCCATATGTAGTTCAACTCTGCTTAGGAAACTGACGAGAACAGTAGCTCCTCTTCAGTCCAATACACTGTACTTCCTGGGAACAGATGTGAGTGCTATTTGCACTGTGTACAGTAATAGGAGCACAATAGTGAGTTTTCTTACCAGAAACTACTTTTGCTCTTAGGACCAGAAACTGCATGTGATTCAACTCCACTTAGGACTGGGAAACAAACGCTAGCTTGCCTTACAAGAAACAAGCTCTGATTTGAGAAAAGGGCACACTTCTACTCTACTGTGGTTCCTATGGGTTCCGAACAGTGAGCTTGCTCAGAACAAAAGAACTGTGCTTCCTACACACACGGGCCATATCTAGTTCAATTCTGCTTAGAAAACTGACAAGAACAGTAGATCCCCTTCAGTCCAATACACTGTACTTGCTGGGAACAGACGCGAGTGCTATTTGCACTGTGTATGACAATGGGAGCGCAATAGTGACTCTTCTTACCAGAAAACAACTCTTGCTCGTAGGACTAGAAACTTCATGGGATTCAACTCCATTTCTGAATGGGAAACAAACACTAGCTTGCCTTACAAGAAACACACTCTGCTTTTGAGAAAACAGCCCTCCTCTACTCTACTGTGATTCCTATAGGGCCAGAACAGTTAGCTTGCTCAGAACAAAAGAACTGTGCTTCCTAGACACACGGGCCATATCTAGTTAAAATCTGCTTAGGAAACTGACAAGAACAGTAGCTCCTCTTCAGTCCAATACACTGTACTTGCTGGAAACATACGCGAGTGCTATTTGCACTGTGTACAGCAATGGGAGCGCAATAGTGACTCTTCTTACCAGAAAACAACTCTTGCTCATAGGACAAGAAACTGAATGTCATTCAACTCCGTTTAGGACTGGGAAACAAACGCTAGCTCGCCTTACAAGAAACACACTCTGCTTTTGAGAAAAGAGCACTCTTCTACTCTAATGTGTTTCCTATAGGGCCAGAACAGAGAGCTTGCTCAGAACAAAAGAACTGTCCTTCAGACACACGGGCCATATCTAGTTCAACTCTGCTTAGGAAACTGACAAGAACAGTAGCTCCTCTTCAGTCCAATACACTGTACTTGCTGGGAACAGATGCGAGTGCTATTTGCACTGTGTTTGGCAATGGGAGCTCAATAGTGACTTTCGTTACCAGAAAACAACTCTTGCACGTAGGACCAAAAACTGCATGTGATTCAACTCCATTTAGGACTGGGAAACAAACACCAGCTCCCCTAACAAGAAACATACTCTGCTTTTGAGAAAAGAGCACTCTTCTACTCTACTGTGTTTCCTATAGGGCCAGAACAGTGAGCTTGCTCAGAACAAAAGAACTGTGCTTTCTGCACACACGGGCCATATCTAGTTCAACTCTGCTTAGGAAACTGAAAAGAATAGTAGCTCCTCTTCAGTCCAATACACTGTACTTGCTGAGAAGAGACGCAAGTGCTATTTGCAATGTGTACGGCATTGGGAGCGCAATAGTGACTCTTTTTACCAGAAAACAACTCTTGCTCGTAGGACCAGAAACTGCATGTGATTCAACTCCATTTAAGACTGGGAAACAAATGCTAGCTTGCCTTACAAGAAACACACTCTGCTTTTGAGAAAAGAGCGCTCTTCTACTCTACTGTGTTTCCCATAGGGCCAGAACAGTGAGCTTGCCCAGAATTAAAGAAATGTGCTTCATACACACACGGGCCATATCTAGTTCATCTCTGCTTAGGAACCTGACAAGAACAATAGATCCTCTTCAGTCCAATACACTGTACATGCTGGGAACAAATGCCAGTGCTATTTGCCCTGTGTATGACAATGGTAGCGCAATACTGACTCTTCTTACCAGAAAATACTCTTGCTTGTAGGACCAGAAACTGCATGTGATTCAAATTCATTTAGGACTGGGAAAGAAACGCTAGCTCGCCTTACAAGAAACACACTCTGCTTTTGAGAAAAGAGCACTCTTCTACTCTACTGTGTTTCCTATAGGGCCAGTACAGTGAGCTTGCTCAGAACAAAAGAGCTGTGCTTCCTACACAAATGGCCATATCCAGTTCAATTCTGCTCAGGAAACTGACAAGAACAGTAGCTCCTCTTCAGTCCAATACACTGTACTTGCTGGGAACAGATGCGAGTGCTATTTACACTGTGTTTGGCAATGGGAGCGCAATAGTGACTTTCCTTACCGGAAAACAACTCTTGTGCGTAGGACCAAAAACTGCATGTGATTCCACTCCATTTAGGACTGGAAACAAACACTAGCTCGCCTTACAAGAAACACACTCTGCTTTTGAGAAAAGAGCACTCTTGTACTCTACTGTGTTTCCTATAGGGCCAGAACAGTGAGCTTGCTCAGAACAAATGAACTGTGCTTCCTGCACACACGGGCCATATCTAGTTCAACTCTGCTTAGGAAACTGACAAGAACAGTAGCTCCTCTTCAGTCCAATACACTGTACTTGCTGGGATCAGACGCGAGTGCTATTTGCACTGTGTAGGGCATTGGGAGCGCAATAGTGACTCTTTATACCAGAAAACAACTCTTGCTCGTAGGACCAGAAACTGCATGTGATTCAACTCCATTTAGGACTGGGAAACAAATGCTATCTCGCCTTACACGAAACACACTCTGCTTTTGAGAAAAGAGCACTCTTCTACTCTACTGTGTTTCCTATGGGATCCGAACAGTGAGCTTGCTCAGAACAAATGAACTGTGCTTCCTATACACACGAGCCATATCTAGTTCAATTCTGCTTAGGAAACTGACAAGAACAGTAGCTCCTCTTAAGTCCAATACACTGTACTTGCTGGAAACAGACGCGAGTGCTATTTGCACTGTGTACGGAATTGGGAGCACAATAGTGACTCATTTTACCAGAAAACAACTCTTGCTCGTAGGAAAAGAAACTGCATGGAATTCAACTCCATTTAGGACTGGGAAACAAATGCTATCTCGCCTTACAAGAAACACACTCTGCTTTTGAGAAAAGAGCACTCTTGTACTCTACTGTGTTTCCTATGGGGCCAGAACAGTGAGCTTGCTCAGAACAAAAGAACTGTGCTTCCTACACACACGGGCCATATCTAGTTCAACTCTGCTTAGGAAACTGACGAGAAGAGTAGCTTCTCTTCAGTCCAATACACTGTACTTGCTGGGAACAGATGAGTGCTATTTGTACTGTGTACAGCAATGGGAGCACAATAGTGACCCTTCTTACCAGAAAACAACTTTGGCTCTTAGGACCAGAAACTGCATGTGATTCAACTCCACTTAGGACTGGGAAACAAACGCTAGCTTGCCTTACAAGAAACAAGCTCTGATTTGAGAAAAGGGCACACTTCTACTCTACTGTGGTTCCTATGGGGTCCGAACAGTGAGCTTGCTCAGAACAAAAGAACTGTGCTTCCTACACACACGGGCCATATCTAGTTCAATTCTGCTTAGAAAACTGACAAGAACAGTAGATCCCCTTCAGTCCAATACACTGTGCTTGCTGGGAACCGATGCAAGTGCTATTTGCACTGTGTATGACAATGGGAGCGCAATAGTGACCCTTCTTACCAGAAAACAACTCTTGCTCGTAGGACTAGTAACTTCATGGGATTCAACTCCATTTCTGAATGGGAAACAAACACTAGCTTGCCTTACAAGAAACACACTCTGCTTTTGAGAAAAGAGCCCTCCTCTACTCTACTATGTTTCCTATAGGGCCAGAACAGTGAGCTTGCTCAGAACAAAAGAACTGTGCTTCCTACACACACGGGCCATATCTAGTTCAAATCTGCTTAGGAAACTGACAAGAACAGTAGCTCCTCTTCAGTCCAATACACTGTACTTGATTGGAACAGACGCAAGTGCTATTTGTACTGTTTATGGTATTGGGTTGCGATAGTGACTCTTCTTAATAAAAAATAACTCTACTCGTAGGACCAGAAACTGCATGTGATTCAAATTCATTTAGGACTGGGAAACAAAAGCTAGCTCGCCTTACAAGAAATACTCTCTGCTTTTGAGAAAAGAGCACTCTTCTTCTCAACTATGTGTCCTATGGGGTCCGAACAGTGAGCTTGCTCAGAACAAAAGAACTGTGCTTCCTACGCACACGGGCCATATCTAGTTCAGCTCTGCTTAGGAAACTGACAAGAACAGTAGCTCCTCTTCAGTCCAATACACTGTACTTGCTGGGAACAGACGCGAGTGCTATTTGCACTGTGTATGTCAACGGGAGCGCAATAGTGACATTCCTTACCAGAAAACAACTCTTGCTTGTAGGAGCAAAAACTGCATGTGATTCAAGTCCATTTAGTACTGGGAAACAAACACTGGCTCACCTTACAAGAAACACACTCTGCTTTTGAGAAAAGAGCACTCTTCTACTCTACTGCCTTTCCTATAGGGCCAGTACAGTGAGCTTGCTCAGAACAAAAGAACTGTGCTTCCTACACAAATGGCCATATCCAGTTCAATTCTGCTTAGGAAACTGACAAGAACAGTAGCTCCTCTTCAGTCCAATACACTGTACTTCATTGGAACAGACGCAAGTGCTATTTGTACTTTGCATGGCAATTGGAGCGCAATAGTGACTCTTCTTACCAAAAAATAACTCTACTCATAGGACCAGAAACTGCATGTGATTCAAATTCATTTAGGACTGGGAAACAAAAGCTAGCTCGCCTTACAAGAAACACACTCTGCTTTTGAGAAAAGAGCACTCTTCTACTCTACTGTGTTTCCTATGGGGTCCTAACAGTGAGCTTGCTCAGAACAAAAGAACTGTGCTTCCTATACAGATGGGCCATATCTAGTTCAACTCTGCTTAGGAAACTGACAAGAACAGTAGCTCCTCTTCAGTCCAATACACTGTACATGATTGGAACAGAGGCAAGTGCTGTTTGTACTGTGTATGGAATTGGGAGCACAATAGTGACTCTTCTTACCAAAAAATAACTCTACTCGTAGGACCAGAAAATGCATGGGATTCAACTCCATTTAGGACTGGGAAACAATCGCTAGCTCACCTTACAAGAAACACACTCTGCTTTTGAGAAAAGAGCACTCTTCTACTCTCCTGTGTTTCCTATGGGGTCCGAACAGTGAGCTTGCTCAGAACAAAAGAACTGTGCTTCCTACACACACGGCCCTATCTATTTCAATTCTGCTTAGTAAACTGAGAAGAAGAGTAGATCCTCTTCAGTCCAATACACTGTACATGCTGGGAACAGATGCCCGAGCTATTTGCCCTGTGTATGACAGTGGGAGCACAATAGTGACTCTTCTTACCAGAAAAAACTCTCGCTCTTAGGACCAGAAACTGCATGTGATTCAACTCCATTTAGGACTGGGAAACACATGCTTTCTTGCCTTAGAGAAATACACTCTGATTTTGAGAAAAGAGCACTCTTTTACTCTACTGTGTCCTATAGGGCCAGAACAGTGAGCTAGCTCTGAACAAAAGATCTGTGCTTCCTACGCACACGGGACATATGTAGTTCAACTCTGCTTAGGAAACTGACGAGAACAGTAGCTCCTCTTCAGTCCAATACACTGTACTTGCTGGGAACAGACGCGAGTGCTATTTGCACTGTGTACAGTAATAGGAGCACAATAGTGAGTTTTCTTACCAGAAAACAACTTTTGCTCTTAGGACCAGAAACTGCATGTGATTCAACTTCACTTAGGACTGGGAAACAAACGCTAGCTCGCCTTACAAGAAACACACTCTGCTTTTGAGAAAAGAGCACTCTTCTACTCTACAGTGTTCCCTATAGGTACAGAACAGTGAGATTGCTCAGAAGAAAAGAACTGTGCTTCTTACAAACACGGACCATATCTAGTTCAACTCTGCTTAGGAAACTGACAAGAACAGTAGCTCCTCTTCAGTCCAATACACTGTACTTGCTGGGAACATACGCGAGTGCTATTTGCACTGTGTACAGCAATGGGAGCGCAATAGTGACTCTTCTTACCAGAAAACAACTCTTGCTAATAGGACCAGAAACTGCATGTCATTCAACTCCGTTTAGGACTGGGAAACAAACGCTAGCTCGCCTTACAAGAAACACACTCTGCTTTTGAGAAAAGAGCACTCTTCTAGTCTATTGTGTTTCCTCTAGGGCCAGAACAGAGAGCTTGCTCAGAACAAAAGAACTGTGCTTCCTGCACACACGGGCCATATCTAGTTCAACTGTGCTTAGGAAACTGACGAGAACAGTAGCTCCTCTTTAGTCCAATACACTGTACTTGCTGGGAACAGACGCGAGTGCTATTTGCACCGTGTACGGATTTGGGAGCGCAATAGTGACTCTTTTTACCAGAAAACAACTCTTGCTCGTAGGACCAGAAACTGCATGTGATTCAACTCCATTTAGGACTGGGAAACAAATGCTAGCTTGCCTTACAAGAAACACACTCTGCTTTTGAGAAAAGAGCTCTCTTGTACTCTACTGTGTTTCCTATAGGGCCAGAACAGTGAGATTGCTCAGAACAAAAGAACTGTGCTTCCTACACACACGGGCCATATCTAGTTCAATTCTGCTTAGTAAACTGAGAAGAAGAGTAGATCCTCTTCAGTCCAATACACTGTACATGCTGGGAACAGATGCCCGTGCTATTTGCCCTGTGTATGACAGTGGGAGCACAATAGTGACTCTTCTTACCAGAAAAATCTCTCGCTCTTAGGACCAGAAACTGCATGTGATTCAACTCCATTTAGGACTGGGAAACACATGCTTTCTTGCCTTAGAGAAATACACTCTGATTTTGAGAAAAGAGCACTCTTTTACTCTACTGTGTCCTATAGGGCCAGAACAGTGAGCTAGCTCGGAACAAAAGATCTGTGCTTCCTACGCACACGGGACATATGTAGTTCAACTCTGCTTAGGAAACTGACGAGAACAGTAGCTCCTCTTCAGTCCAATACACTGTACTTGCTGGGAACAGACGCGAGTGCTATTTGCACTGTGTACAGTAATAGGAGCACAATAGTGAGTTTTCTTACCAGAAAACAACTTTTGCTCTTAGGACCAGAAACTGCATGTGATTCAACTTCACTTAGGACTGGGAAACAAACGCTAGCTCGCCTTACAAGAAACACGCTCTGCTTTTGAGAATAGGGCACACTTCTACTCTACTGTGTTTCCTATGGGGGCCGAACAGTGAGCTTGCTCAGAACAAAAGAACTGTGCTTCCTACACACACGGGCCATATCTAGTTCAACTCTGCTTAGGAAACTGACAAGAACAGTAGCTCCTCTTCAGTCCAATACACTGTACTTGTTGGGAACAGACGCAAGGGCTATTTGCACTGTGTATGGCAATGGGAGCGCAATAGTGACTTTCCTTACCAGAAAACAACTCTTGAGTGTAGGACCAAAAACTGTATGTGATTCAACTCCATTTAGGACTGGGAAACAAACGCTAGCTCGCCTTACAAGAAACACACTCTGCTTTTGAGAAAAGAGCACTCTTCTAGTCTATTGTGTTTCTTATAGTGCCAGAACAGAGAGCTTGCTCAGAACAAAAGAACTGTGCTTCCTGCACACACGGGCCATATCTAGTTCAACTCTGCTTAGGAAACTGACGAGAACAGTAGCTCCTCTTTAGTCCAATACACTGTACTTGCTGGGAACAGATGCCAGTGCTATTTGCACTGTGTATGACAATGGGAGCGCAATAGTGAATCTTCATACCACAAAACAACTCTTGCTTCTAGGACCAGAAACTGCATGGGATTCAACTCCATTTAGGACTGGGAAACAAACGCTAGCTTGCCTTACAAGAAACACACTCCGCTTTTGAGAAAAGAGCACTCTTCTACTCTACTGTGTTTCCTATAGGGCCAGAACAGTGAGCTTGCTCAGAACAAAAGAAATGTGCTTCATACACACACGGGCCATATCTAGTTCAATTCTGCTTAGGAAACTGACAAGAACAGTAGCTCCTCTTCAGTCCAATACACTGTACTTGATTGGAACAGACGCAAGTGCTATTTGTACTGTGTCTGGCATTTGGAGCGCAATAGTGACTCTTCTTACCAAAAAATAACTCTACTCGTAGGACCAGAAACTGCATGTGATTCAAATTCATTTAGGACTGGGAAACAAAAGCTAGCTCGCCTTACAAGAAACACACTCTGCTTTTGAGAAAAGAGCACTCTTCTACTCTACTGTGTTTCCTATTGGGTCCTAACAGTGAGCTTGCTCAGAACAAAAGAACTGTGCTTCCTATACACACGGGCCCTATCTAGTTCAACTCTGCTTAGGAAACTGACAAGAACAGTAGCTCCTCTTCAGTCCAATACACTGTACTTGATTGGAACAGAGGCAAGTGCTGTTTGTACTGTGTATGGCATTGGGAGCGCAATAGTGACTCTTCTTACCAAAAAATAACTCTACTCGGAGAACCAGAAACTGCATGGGATTCAACTCCATTTAGGACTGGGAAACAATCGCTAGCTCACCTTACAAGAAACACACTCTGCTTTTGAGAAAAGAGCACTCTTCTACTCTGCTGTGTTTCCTATAGCACCAGAACAGTGAGCTTGCTCAGAACAAAAGAACTGTGCTTCCTAAACACACGGCCCTATCTAGTTCAATTCTGCTTAGTAAACTGAGAAGAACAGTAGATCCTCTTCAGTCCAATACACTGTACATGCTGGGAACAGACGCCAGTGCTATTCGCACAATGTACAACAAAGTTAGCGCAATAGTAACTCTTCTTACCAGAAAACAACTCTTGCTCTTAGGACCAGAAACTGCATGTGATTCAACACCATTTAGGACTGGGAAACAAACGCTAGCTCGCCTTACAAGAAACACACTCTGCTTTTGAGAAAAGAGCACTCTTCTACTCTACTGTGTTTCCTATATGGCCAGAAGACTGAGCTTGCTCAGAACAAAAGAACAGTGCTTCCTGCACACACGGGCCATATCTAGTTCAACTCTGCTTAGGAACCTGACAAGAACAGTAGATCCTCTTCAGTCCAATACACTGTACATGCTGGGAACAGATACCAGTGCTATTTGCCCTGTGTATGACAGTGGAGCACAATAGTGACTCTTCTTACCAGAAAAAACTCTTGCTCGTAGGACCAGAAACTGCATGTGATTCAACTCCATTTAGGACTGGGAAACACATGCTTGCTTGCCTTAGAGAAACACCCTCTGATTTTGAGAAAAGAGCACTCTTTTACTCTACTGTGTCTCCTATAGGGTCAGAACAGTGAGCTTGCTCAGAACAAAAGATCTGTGCTTCATACACACACGGGCCATATGTAGTTCAACTCTGCTTAGGAAACTGACGAGAACAGTAGCTCCACTTCAGTCCAATACACTGTACTTCCTGGGAACAGATGTGAGTGCTATTTGCACTGTGTACAGTAATAGGAGCACAATAGTGAGTTTTCTTACCAGAAACTACTTTTGCTCTTAGGACCAGAAACTGCATGTGATTCAACTCCACTTAGGACTGGGAAACAAACGCTAGCTTGCCTTACAAGAAACAAGCTCTGATTTGAGAAAAGGGCACACTTCTACTCTACTGTGGTTCCTATGGGTTCCGAACAGTGAGCTTGCTCAGAACAAAAGAACTGTGCTTCCTACACACACGGGCCATATCTAGTTCAATTCTGCTTAGAAAACTGACAAGAACAGTAGATCCCCTTCAGTCCAATACACTGTACTTGCTGGGAACAGACGCGAGTGCTATTTGCACTGTGTATGACAATGGGAGCGCAATAGTGACTCTTCTTACCAGAAAACAACTCTTGCTCGTAGGACTAGAAACTTCATGGGATTCAACTCCATTTCTGAATGGGAAACAAACACTAGCTTGCCTTACAAGAAACACACTCTGCTTTTGAGAAAACAGCCCTCCTCTACTCTACTGTGATTCCTATAGGGCCAGAACAGTTAGCTTGCTCAGAACAAAAGAACTGTGCTTCCTAGACACACGGGCCATATCTAGTTAAAATCTGCTTAGGAAACTGACAAGAACAGTAGCTCCTCTTCAGTCCAATACACTGTACTTGCTGGAAACATACGCGAGTGCTATTTGCACTGTGTACAGCAATGGGAGCGCAATAGTGACTCTTCTTACCAGAAAACAACTCTTGCTCATAGGACAAGAAACTGAATGTCATTCAACTCCGTTTAGGACTGGGAAACAAACGCTAGCTCGCCTTACAAGAAACACACTCTGCTTTTGAGAAAAGAGCACTCTTCTACTCTAATGTGTTTCCTATAGGGCCAGAACAGAGAGCTTGCTCAGAACAAAAGAACTGTCCTTCAGACACACGGGCCATATCTAGTTCAACTCTGCTTAGGAAACTGACAAGAACAGTAGCTCCTCTTCAGTCCAATACACTGTACTTGCTGGGAACAGATGCGAGTGCTATTTGCACTGTGTTTGGCAATGGAAGCTCAATAGTGACTTTCGTTACCAGAAAACAACTCTTGCACGTAGGACCAAAAACTGCATGTGATTCAACTCCATTTAGGACTGGGAAACAAACACCAGCTCCCCTAACAAGAAACATACTCTGCTTTTGAGAAAAGAGCACTCTTCTACTCTACTGTGTTTCCTATAGGGCCAGAACAGTGAGCTTGCTCAGAACAAAAGAACTGTGCTTTCTGCACACACGGGCCATATCTAGTTCAACTCTGCTTAGGAAACTGAAAAGAATAGTAGCTCCTCTTCAGTCCAATACACTGTACTTGCTGAGAAGAGACGCAAGTGCTATTTGCAATGTGTACGGCATTGGGAGCGCAATAGTGACTCTTTTTACCAGAAAACAACTCTTGCTCGTAGGACCAGAAACTGCATGTGATTCAACTCCATTTAAGACTGGGAAACAAATGCTAGCTTGCCTTACAAGAAACACACTCTGCTTTTGAGAAAAGAGCGCTCTTCTACTCTACTGTGTTTCCCATAGGGCCAGAACAGTGAGCTTGCCCAGAATTAAAGAAATGTGCTTCATACACACACGGGCCATATCTAGTTCATCTCTGCTTAGGAACCTGACAAGAACAATAGATCCTCTTCAGTCCAATACACTGTACATGCTGGGAACAAATGCCAGTGCTATTTGCCCTGTGTATGACAATGGTAGCGCAATACTGACTCTTCTTACCAGAAAATACTCTTGCTTGTAGGACCAGAAACTGCATGTGATTCAAATTCATTTAGGACTGGGAAAGAAACGCTAGCTCGCCTTACAAGAAACACACTCTGCTTTTGAGAAAAGAGCACTCTTCTACTCTACTGTGTTTCCTATAGGGCCAGTACAGTGAGCTTGCTCAGAACAAAAGAGCTGTGCTTCCTACACAAATGGCCATATCCAGTTCAATTCTGCTCAGGAAACTGACAAGAACAGTAGCTCCTCTTCAGTCCAATACACTGTACTTGCTGGGAACAGATGCGAGTGCTATTTACACTGTGTTTGGCAATGGGAGCGCAATAGATACTTTCCTTACCGGAAAACAACTCTTGTGCGTAGGACCAAAAACTGCATGTGATTCCACTCCATTTAGGACTGGAAACAAACACTAGCTCGCCTTACAAGAAACACACTCTGCTTTTGAGAAAAGAGCACTCTTGTACTCTACTGTGTTTCCTATAGGGCCAGAACAGTGAGCTTGCTCAGAACAAATGAACTGTGCTTCCTGCACACACGGGCCATATCTAGTTCAACTCTGCTTAGGAAACTGACAAGAACAGTAGCTCCTCTTCAGTCCAATACACTGTACTTGCTGGGATCAGACGCGAGTGCTATTTGCACTGTGTAGGGCATTGGGAGCGCAATAGTGACTCTTTATACCAGAAAACAACTCTTGCTCGTAGGACCAGAAACTGCATGTGATTCAACTCCATTTAGGACTGGGAAACAAATGCTATCTCGCCTTACACGAAACACACTCTGCTTTTGAGAAAAGAGCACTCTTCTACTCTACTGTGTTTCCTATGGGATCCGAACAGTGAGCTTGCTCAGAACAAATGAACTGTGCTTCCTATACACACGAGCCATATCTAGTTCAATTCTGCTTAGGAAACTGACAAGAACAGTAGCTCCTCTTCAGTCCAATACACTGTACTTGCTGGAAACAGACGCGAGTGTTCTTTGCACTGTGTATGTCAACGGGAGCACAATAGTGACTTTCCTTACCAGAAAACAACTCTTGCTCGTAGGAACAGACACTTCATGTGATTCAACTCCATTTAGGACTGGGAAACAAATGCTAGCTCGCCTTACAAGAAACACACTCTGCTTTTGAGAAAAGAGCACTCTTCTACTCTACTGTGTTTCCTATAGGGCCAGTACAGTGACCTTGCTCAGAACAAAAGAACTGTGCTTCCTACACGAATGGCCATATCCAGTTCAATCCTGCTTAGGAAACTGACAAGAACAGTAGCTCCTCTTCAGTCCAATACACTGTACTTGCTGGGAACAGACGCGAGTGCTATTTGCACTGTGTACGGCATTGGGAGTGCAATAGTGACTCTTTTTACCAGAAAACAACTCTTGCTTGTAGGACCAGAAACTGCATGTGATTCAACTCCATTTAGGACTGGGAAACAAATGCTATCTTGCCTTACAAGAAACACACTCTGTTTTTGAGAAAAGAGCACTCTTGTACTCTACTGTGTTTCCTATAGGGCCAGAACAGTGAGCTTGCTCAGAACAAAAGAACTGTGCTTCCTACACACACGGGCCATATCTAGTTCAACTCTGCTTAGGAAACTGATAAGAACAGTAGCTCCTCTTCAGTCCAATACACTGTACTTGCTGGGAACAGATGCCAGTGCTATTTGCACTGTGTATGACAATGGGTGCGCAATAGTGACTCTTCTTACCACAAAACAACTCTTGCTCGTAGGACCAGAAACTGCATTGGATTCAACTCCATTTAGGACTGGGAAACAAACGCTAGCATGCCTTACAAGAAACACACTCTGCTTTAGAGAAAAGAGCACTCTTCTACTCTACTGTGTTTCCTATAGGGCCAGAACAGTGAGCTTGCTCAGAACAAAAGAAATGTGCTTCATACACACACAGGCCATATCTAGTTCAATTCTGCATAGGAAACTGGCAAGAACAGTAGCTCCGCTTCAGTCCAATACACTGTACTTGATTGGAACAAATGCAAGTGCTATTTGTACTGTGTATGGTTTTGGGAGCGCAATAGTGACTCTTCTTACCAAAAAATAACTCTACTCGTAGGACCAGAAACTGCATGTGATTCAACTCCATTTAGGACTGGGAAACAAATGCTATCTCGCCTTACAAGAAACACACTCTGCTTTTGAGAAAAGAGCACTCTTCTACTCTACTGTGTTTCCTATAAGGCCAGAACTGTGAGCTTGCTCAGAACAAATGAACTGTGCCTCCTACACACACAGGCCATATCTAGTTCAACTCTCCTTAGGATACTGATGAGAACCGTAGCTCCTCTTCACTCCAATACACTGTACTTGTTGGGAACAGACGGGAGTGCTATTTACACTGTGTACTGCAATGGGAACACAATAGTGAATCTTCTTACCAGAAAACAACTCTGGCTCTTAGGACCAGAAACTGCATGTGATTCAACTCCACGTAGGACTGGGAAACCAACGCTAGCTTGCCTTACAAAAAACAAGCTCTGCTTTTGAGAAAAGGGCACACTTCTACTCTACTGTGTTTCCTATGGGGTCCGAACAGTGAGCTTGCTCAGAACAAAAGAACTGTGCTTCCTACACACACGGGCCATATCTAGTTCAATTCTGCTTAGGAAACTGACAAGAACAGTAGATCCCCTTCAGTCCAATACACTGTACTTGCTGGGAACAGACGCCAGTGCTATTTGCACTGTGTATGACAATGGGAGCACAATAGTGACTTTTCTTACCACAAAACAACTCTTGCTCCTAGGACCAGAAACTGCATGGGATTCAACTCCATTTAGGACTGGGAAACAAACGCTAGCTTGCCTTACAAGAAACACACTCTGCTTTTGAGAAAAGAGCACTCTTCTACTCTCCTGTGTTTCCTATAGGGCCAGAACAGTGAGCTTGCTCAGAACAAAAGAAATGTGCTTCATACACACACGGGCCATATCTAGTTCAACTCTGCTTAGGAACCTGACAAGAACAATAGATCCTCTTCAGTCCAATACACTGTACATGCTGGGAACAAATGCCAGTGCTATTTGCCCTGTGTATGGCAATGGTAGCGCAGTAGTTACACTTCTTACCAGAAAATACTCTTGCTTGTTGGACCAGAAACTGCATGTGATTCAAATCCATTTAGGACTAAGAAACAAACGTTAGCTCGCCTTACAAGAAACACACTATGCTTTTGAGAAAAGAGTACCCTTCTTCTCTACTCTGTTTCCTATAGGGCCAGAACAGTGAGCTTGCTCAGAACAAAAGAACTGTGCTTCCTACGCACACGGGCCATATCTAGTTCCAGTCTGCATCGGAAACTGACAAGAACAGTAAATCCTCTTCAGTCCAATACACTGTACATGCTGGGAACAGACGCCAGTGCTATTTGCCCTGTGTATGACAATGGGAGCACAATAGTGACTCTTCTTACCAGAAAACAACTCTTGCTCGGAGGACCAAAAACTGCATGTGATTCAACTCCATTTAGGACTGGGAAAGAAACGCTAGCTCGCCTTACAAGAAACACACTCTGCTTTTGATAAAAGAGCACTCTTCTACTCTACTGTGTTTCCTATAGGGCCAGTACAGTGAGCTTGCTCAGAACAAAAGAACTGTGCTTCCTACACAAATGGCCATATCCAGTTCAATTCTGCTTAGGAAACTGACAAGAACAGTAGCTCCTTTTCAGTCCAATACACTGTACTTGCTGGGAACAGATGCGAGTTTTGTTTCCACTGTGTTTGGCAATGGGAGCGCAATAGTGATTTTCCTTACCAGAAAACAACTCTTGCACATAGGACCAAAAACTGCATGTGATTCAACCTCATTTAGGACTGGGAAACAAACAATAGCTCGCCTTACAAGAAACACACTCTGCTTTTGAGAAAAGAGCACTCTTCTAATCTACTATGTTTCCTATAGCGCCAGAACAATGAGCTTGCTCAGAACAAAAGAACTGTGCTTCCTAAACATATGGCCATATCTAGTTCAATTCTGTTTAGTAAACTGACAAGAACAGTAGATCCTCTTCAGTCCAATACACTGTACATGCTGGGAACAGACGCCAGTGCTATTTGCACTGTGTACAGCAATGGGAGCGCAATAGTGACTCTTCTTACCAGAAAATAACTCTTGCTCGTATGACCAGAAACTGCATGTTATTCAACTCCATTTAGGACTTGGAAACAAACACTAGCTCGTCTTACAAGAAACACACTCTGCTTTTGAGAAAATGGCACTCTTCTACTCTACTGTGTTTCCTATAGGGCCAGAACAGAGAGCTTGCTCAGAACAAAAGAACTGTGCTTCCTGCACACACGGGCCATATCTAGTTCAACTCTGCTTAAGAACCTGACAAGAACAGTAGCTCCTCTTCAGTCCAATACACTGTACTTGCTAAGAGCAGATGCGAGTGCTATTTGAACTGTGTATGGCAATGGGAGCACAATAGTGAATCTTCTTTCCAGAAAACAACTCTTGCTCGTACGACCAGAAACTGCATGTGATTCAACTCCATTTAGGACTGGGAAACAAACGCTAGGTCGCCTTACAAGAAACACACTCAGCTTTTGAGAAAAGAGCACTCTTCTACTCTACTGTGTTTCCTATAGGGCCAGAATAGTGAGCTTGCTCAGGATAAAAGAACTGTGCTTCCTACACACACGGGCCATATCTACTTCAACTCTGCTTAGGAAACTGTCAAGAACAGTAGATCCTCTTCAGTCCAATACAATGTACAGGCTGG
Source organism: Peromyscus eremicus (assembly GCF_949786415.1). NCBI lineage: Eukaryota > Metazoa > Chordata > Mammalia > Rodentia > Cricetidae > Peromyscus > Peromyscus eremicus. Next base: position 171,373 of record NW_026735060.1, read on the forward strand.
GAACAGACGCCAGTGATATTTGCCCTGTGTATGACAATGGGAGCGTGATAGTGACTCTTCTTACCAGAAAACAACTCTTGCTCGTAGGACCAGAAACTGGATGTGATTCAACTCCATTTAGGACTGGGAAGCAAACGCTAGGTTGCCTTACACTAAACACACTCGGCTTTAGAGAAAAGAGCACTCTTCTACTCTACTGTGTTTCCTATGGGGTCCGAACAGTGAGCTTGCTCAGAACAAATGAACTGTGCTTTTTACACACATGGGCCATATCTAGTTCAACTCTGCTTAGGAAACTGACAAGAACAGTATCTCCTCTTCAGTCCAATACACTGTACTTGCTGGGAACAGACGCGAGTGCTATTTGCACTGTGTACGGCATTGGGAGTGCAATAGTGACTCTTTTACCAGAAAACAACTCTTGCTTGTAGGACCAGAAACTGCATGTGATTCAACTCCATTTAGGACTGGGAAACAAATGCTATCTTGCCTTACAAGAAACACACTCTGTTTTTGAGAAAAGAGCACTCTTGTACTCTACTGTGTTTCCTATAGGGCCAGAACAGTGAGCTTGCTCAGAACAAAAGAACTGTGCTTCCTACACACACGGGCCATATCTAGTTCAACTCTGCTTAGGAAACTGATGAGAACTGTAGCTCCTCTTCAGTCCAATACACTGTACTTGCTGGGAACAGATGCCAGTGCTATTTGCACTGTGTATGACAATGGGTGCGCAATAGTGACTCTTCTTACCACAAAACAACTCTTGCTCGTAGGACCAGAAACTGCATTGGATTCAACTCCATTTAGGACTGGGAAACAAACGCTAGCATGCCTTACAAGAAACACACTCTGCTTTAGAGAAAAGAGCACTCTTCTACTCTACTGTGTTTCCTATAGGGCCAGAACAGTGAGCTTGCTCAGAACAAAAGAAATGTGCTTCATACACACACAGGCCATATCTAGTTCAATTCTGCATAGGAAACTGGCAAGAACAGTAGCTCCGCTTCAGTCCAATACACTGTACTTGATTGGAACAGACGTAAGTGCTATTTGTACTCTGTATGGCATTGGGAGCGCAATAGTGACTCTTCTTACCAAAAAATAACTCTACTCGTAGGACCAGAAACTGCATGTGATTCAACTCCATTTAGGACTGGGAAGCAAATGCTATCTCGCCTTACAAGAAACACACTCTGCTTTTGAGAAAAGAGCACTCTTCTACTCTACTGTGTTTCCTATAGGGCCAGAACAGTGAGCTTGCTCAGAACAAACGAACTATGCCTCCTACACACACGGGCCATGTCTAGTTCAACTCTCCTTAGGATACTGATGAGAACCGTAGCTCCTCTTCACTCCAATACACTGTACTTGTTGGGAACAGACGGGAGTGCTATTTACACTGTGTACTGCAATGGGAACACAATAGTGAATCTTCTTACCAGAAAACAACTCTGGCTCTTAGGACCAGAAACTGCATGTGATTCAACTCCACTTAGGACTGGGAAACAAACGCTAGCTTGCCTTACAAGAAACACACTCTGCTTTTGAGAAAAGAGCACTCTTCTACTATACTGTGTTTCCTATAGGGCCAGAACAGTGAGCTTGCTCAGAACAAAAGAACTGTGCTTCCTACACACACGGGCCATATCTAGTTCAACTCTGCTTAGGAACCTGACAAGAACAATAGATCCTCTTCAGTCCAATACACTGTACATGCTGGGAACAAATGCCAGTGCTATTTGCCCTGTGTATGACAATGGTAGCGCAATAGTTACTCTTCTTACAAGAAAATACTCTTGCTTGTAGGACCAGAAACTTCATGTGATTCAAATCCATTTAGGACTAAGAAACAAACGTTAGCTCGCCTTACAAGAAACACACTATGCTTTTGAGAAAAGAGTACTCTTCTACTCTACTCTGTTTCCTATAGGGCCAGAACATTGAGCTTGCTCAGAACAAAAGAACTGTGCTTCCTACGCACACGGGCCATATCTAGTTCCAGTCTGCATCGGAAACTGACAAGAACAGTAGCTCCTCTTCAGTCCAATACACTGTACATGCTGGGAACAGACGCCAGTGCTATTTGCCCTGTGTATGACAATGGGAGCACAATAGTGACTCTTCTTACCAGAAAACAACTCTTGCTCGGAGGACCAAAAACTGCATGTGATTCAACTCCATTTAGGAATGGGAAAGAAACGTTAGCTCGCCTTACAAGAAACACACTCTGCTTTTGAGAAAAGAGCACTCTTCTACTCTACTGTGTTTCCTATAGGGCCAGTACAGTGAGCTTGCTCAGAACAAAAGAACTGTGCTTCCTACACAAATGGCCATATCCAGTTCAATTCTGCTTAGGAAACTGACAAGAACAGTAGCTCCTTTTCAGTCCAATACACTGTACTTGCTGGGAACAGATGCGAGTTTTGTTTGCACTGTGTTTGGCAATGGGAGCGCAATAGTGATTTTCCTTACCAGAAAACAACTCTTGCACATAGGACCAAAAACTGCATGTGATTCAACCTCATTTAGGACTGGGAAACACACAATAGCTCGCCTTACAAGAAACACACTCTGCTTTTGAGAAAAGAGCACTCTTCTACTCTACTGTTTTTCATATAGGGCCAGAACAGTAAGCTTGTTCAGAAAAAAAGAAATGTGCTTCCTACACAAAGGGGCCATATCTAGTTCAACTCTGCTTAGGAAACTGACAAGAACAGTAGATCCTCTTCAGTCCAATACACTGTACTTGCTAAGAGCAGATGCGAGGGCTATTTGCACTGTGTATGGCAATGGGAGCACAATAGTGAATCTTCTTTCCAGAAAACAACTCTTGCTCGTATGACCAGAAACTGCATGTGATTCAACTCCATTTAGGACTGGGAAAAAAACGCTAGGTAGCCTTACAAGAAACACACTCAGCTTTTGAGAAAAGAGCACTCTTCTACTCTACTGTGTTTCCTATAGGGCCAGAACAGTGAGCTTGCTCAGGATAAAAGAACTGTGCTTCCTACACACAAGGGCCATATCTACTTCAACTCTGCTTAGGAAACTGTCAAGAACAGTAGATCCTCTTCAGTCCAATACAATGTACAGGCTGGGAACAGACGCCAGTGATATTTGCCCTGTGTATGACAATGGGAGCGCGATAGTGACTCTTCTTACCAGAAAACAACTCTTGCTCGTAGGACCAGAAACTGGATGTGATTCAACTCCATTTAGGACTGGGAAGCAAACGCTAGGTTGCCTTACACTAAACACACTCGGCTTTAGAGAAAAGAGCACTCTTCTACTATACTGTGTTTCCTATGGGGTCCGAACAGTGAGCTTGCTCAGAACAAATGAACTGTGCTTTTTACACACATGGACCATATCTAGTTCAACTCTGCTTAGGAAACTGACAAGAACAGTATCTCCTCTTCAGTCCAATACACTGTACTTGCTGGGAACAGACGAGTGCTATTTGTTCTGTGTACAGCAATGGGAGCACAATAGTGACCCTTCTTACCAGAAAACAACTCTGGCTCTTAGGACCAGAAACTGCATGAGATTCAACTCCACTTAGGACTGGGAAACAAATGCTATCTTGCCTTACAAGAAACACACTCTGCTTTTGAGAAAAGAGCACTCTTCTACTCTACTGTTTTTCATATAGGGCCAGAACAGTAAGCTTGCTCAGAAAAAAAGAAATGTGCTTCCTACACAAAGGGGCCATATCTAGTTCAACTCTGCATCGGAAACTGACAAGAACAGTAGATCCTCTTCAGTCCAATACACGGTACATGCTGGGAACAGACGAGAGTGCTATTTGCCCTGTGTATGACAATGGGAGCGAAATAGTGACTCTTCTTACCAGAAAACAACTCTTGATCATAGGACCCGAAACAGCATGTGATTCAACTCCATTTAGGTCTGGGAAGCAAACGCTAGCTCGCCTTACAAGAAACACACTCTGCTTTTGAGAAAAGAGCACTCTTCTACTCTACTGTGTTTCCTATGGGGTGCGAACAGTGAGCTTGCTCAGAACAAATGAACTGTGCTTCCTATACACACAGGCCATATCTAGTTCAACACTGCTTAGGAAACTGACAAGAACAGTAGCTCTACTTCAGTCCAATACACTGTACTTGATTGGAACAGACGCAAGTGCTATTTGTACTGAGTATGGCATTGGGAGCGCAATAGTGACTCTTCTTACCAAAATATAACTCTACTCGTAGGACCAGAAACTGCATGTGATTCAACTCCATTTAGGACTGGGAAACAAATGCTATCTCGCCTTACAAGAAACACACTCTGCTTTTGAGAAAAGAGCACTCTTGTACTCTACTGTGTTTCCTATAGGGCCAGAACAGTGAGCTTGCTCAGAACAAAAGAAATGTGCTTCATAAACACACGGGCCATATCTAGTTCAATTTTGCTTAGGAAACTGACAAGAACAGTAGCTCCTCTTCAGTCCAATACACTGTACTTGCTGGAAACAGACGCGAGTGCTATTTGCACTGTGTATGTCAACGGGAGCGCAATAGTGACTTTCCTTACCAGAAAACAACTCTTGCTCGTAGGACCAAAAACTGCATGTGATTCAACTCCATATAGGACTGGGAAACAAACGCTGGCTCGCCTTACAAGAAACACACTCTGCTTTTGAGAAAAGAGCACTCTTCTACTCTACTGTGTTTCCTATAGGGCCAGTACAGTGAGCTTGCTCAGAACAAAAGAACTGTGCTTCCTACACAAATGGCCATATCCAGTTCAATTCTGCTTAGGAAACTGACAAGAACAGTAGCTCCTTTTCAGTCCAATACACTGTACTTGCTGGGAACAGATGCGAGTTTTGTTTCCACTGTGTTTGGCAATGGGAGCGCAATAGTGATTTTCCTTACCAGAAAACAACTCTTGCACATAGGACCAAAAACTGCATGTGATTCAACCTCATTTAGGACTGGGAAACAAACAATAGCTCGCCTTACAAGAAACACACTCTGCTTTTGAGAAAAGAGCACTCCTCTAATCTACTATGTTTCCTATAGCGCCAGAACAATGAGCTTGCTCAGAACAAAAGAACTGTGCTTCCTAAACATATGGCCATATCTAGTTCAATTCTGTTTAGTAAACTGACAAGAACAGTAGATCCTCTTCAGTCCAATACACTGTACATGCTGGGAACAGACGCCAGTGCTATTTGCACTGTGTACAGCAATGGGAGCGCAATAGTGACTCTTCTTACCAGAAAATAACTCTTGCTCGTATGACCAGAAACTGCATGTTATTCAACTCCATTTAGGACTTGGAAACAAACACTAGCTCGTCTTACAAGAAACACACTCTGCTTTTGAGAAAAGAGCACTCTTCTACTCTACTGTGTTTCCTATAGGGCCAGAACAGAGAGCTTGCTCAGAACAAAAGAACTGTGCTTCCTGCACACACGGGCCATATCTAGTTCAACTCTGCTTAAGAACCTGACAAGAACAGTAGCTCCTCTTCAGTCCAATACACTGTACTTGCTAAGAGCAGATGCGAGTGCTATTTGCACTGTGTATGGCAATGGGAGCACAATAGTGAATCTTCTTTCCAGAAAACAACTCTTGCTCGTACGACCAGAAACTGCATGTGATTCAACTCCATTTAGGACTGGGAAACAAACGCTAGGTCGCCTTACAAGAAACACACTCAGCTTTTGAGAAAAGAGCACTCTTCTACTCTACTGTGTTTCCTATAGGGCCAGAATAGTGAGCTTGCTCAGGATAAAAGAACTGTGCTTCCTACACACACGGGCCATATCTACTTCAACTCTGCTTAGGAAACTGTCAAGAACAGTAGATCCTCTTCAGTCCAATACAATGTACAGGCTGGGAACAGACGCCAGTGATATTTGCCCTGTGTATGACAATGGGAGCGTGATAGTGACTCTTCTTACCAGAAAACAACTCTTGCTCGTAGGACCAGAAACTGGATGTGATTCAACTCCATTTAGGACTGGGAAGCAAACGCTAGGTTGCCTTACACTAAACACACTCGGCTTTAGAGAAAAGAGCACTCTTCTACTCTACTGTGTTTCCTATGGGGTCCGAACAGTGAGCTTGCTCAGAACAAATGAACTGTGCTTTTTACACACATGGGCCATATCTAGTTCAACTCTGCTTAGGAAACTGACAAGAACAGTATCTCCTCTTCAGTCCAATACACTGTACTTGCTGGGAACAGACGCGAGTGCTATTTGCACTGTGTACGGCATTGGGAGTGCAATAGTGACTCTTTTACCAGAAAACAACTCTTGCTTGTAGGACCAGAAACTGCATGTGATTCAACTCCATTTAGGACTGGGAAACAAATGCTATCTTGCCTTACAAGAAACACACTCTGTTTTTGAGAAAAGAGCACTCTTGTACTCTACTGTGTTTCCTATAGGGCCAGAACAGTGAGCTTGCTCAGAACAAAAGAACTGTGCTTCCTACACACACGGGCCATATCTAGTTCAACTCTGCTTAGGAAACTGATGAGAACTGTAGCTCCTCTTCAGTCCAATACACTGTACTTGCTGGGAACAGATGCCAGTGCTATTTGCACTGTGTATGACAATGGGTGCGCAATAGTGACTCTTCTTACCACAAAACAACTCTTGCTCGTAGGACCAGAAACTGCATTGGATTCAACTCCATTTAGGACTGGGAAACAAACGCTAGCATGCCTTACAAGAAACACACTCTGCTTTAGAGAAAAGAGCACTCTTCTACTCTACTGTGTTTCCTATAGGGCCAGAACAGTGAGCTTGCTCAGAACAAAAGAAATGTGCTTCATACACACACAGGCCATATCTAGTTCAATTCTGCATAGGAAACTGGCAAGAACAGTAGCTCCGCTTCAGTCCAATACACTGTACTTGATTGGAACAGACGTAAGTGCTATTTGTACTCTGTATGGCATTGGGAGCGCAATAGTGACTCTTCTTACCAAAAAATAACTCTACTCGTAGGACCAGAAACTGCATGTGATTCAACTCCATTTAGGACTGGGAAACAAATGCTATCTCGCCTTACAAGAAACACACTCTGCTTTTGAGAAAAGAGCACTCTTCTACTCTACTGTGTTTCCTATAGGGCCAGAACAGTGAGCTTGCTCAGAACAAACGAACTGTGCCTCCTACACACACGGGCCATGTCTAGTTCAACTCTCCTTAGGATACTGATGAGAACCGTAGCTCCTCTTCACTCCAATACACTGTACTTGTTGGGAACAGACGGGAGTGCTATTTACACTGTGTACTGCAAAGGGAACACAATAGTGAATCTTCTTACCAGAAAACAACTCTGGCTCTTAGGACCAGAAACTGCATGTGATTCAACTCCACTTAGGACTGGGAAACAAACGCTAGCTTGCCTTACAAGAAACACACTCTGCTTTTGAGAAAAGAGCACTCTTCTACTATACTGTGTTTCCTATAGGGCCAGAACAGTGAGCTTGCTCAGAACAAAAGAAATGTGCTTCATACACACACGGGCCATATCTAGTTCAACTCTGCTTAGGAACCTGACAAGACCAATAGATCCTCTTCAGTCCAATACACTGTACATGCTGGGAACAAATGCCAGTGCTATTTGCCCTGTGTATGACAATGGTAGCGCAATAGTTACTCTTCTTACAAGAAAATACTCTTGCTTGTAGGACCAGAAACTTCATGTGATTCAAATCCATTTAGGACTAAGAAACAAACGTTAGCTCGCCTTACAAGAAACACACTATGCTTTTGAGAAAAGAGTACTCTTCTACTCTACTCTGTTTCCTATAGGGCCAGAACAGTGAGCTTGCTCAGAACAAAAGAACTGTGCTTCCTACGCACACGGGCCATATCTAGTTCCAGTCTGCATCGGAAACTGACAAGAACAGTAGCTCCTCTTCAGTCCAATACACTGTACATGCTGGGAACAGACGCCAGTGCTATTTGCCCTGTGTATGACAATGGGAGCACAATAGTGACTCTTCTTACCAGAAAACAACTCTTGCTCGGAGGACCAAAAACTGCATGTGATTCAACTCCATTTAGGAATGGGAAAGAAACGTTAGCTCGCCTTACAAGAAACACACTCTGCTTTTGAGAAAAGAGCACTCTTCTACTCTACTGTGTTTCCTATAGGGCCAGTACAGTGAGCTTGCTCAGAACAAAAGAACTGTGCTTCCTACACAAATGGCCATATCCAGTTCAATTCTGGTTAGGAAACTGACAAGAACAGTAGCTCCTTTTCAGTCCAATACACTGTACTTGCTGGGAACAGATGCGAGTTT